>NC_045439.1:82180603-82198312 GCF_002776525.5 Piliocolobus tephrosceles
AAAAAAAAAAAAAAAAAAAAAAAAAAAACTATAACAGCATATATGGATGCAGTGAAGTCTCCTAGAACCTGATTGCAAGTTTTTGTGACTCGTAAATCTGAAGCCACCTGAGTCACCAAAGGTTCTTTCATACCTTTAACTTTTTTCTCTTTTTAATCTTCCTTTGGGTTTGGGGCAGAATATAAGAAAAGAGTAGCAAGATATCAAATATTATTCATGTGCCATATGCTGTAACATCACTAGCAGAGCACTTTCTTACTAGAACACCGTGATCAGCAGGATCATTTAAGTCTTTTTTCTTTTTGAGACGGAGTCTTGCTCAGTCTCCCAGGCTGGAGTGCAGTGGCCAGCTCTCAGCTCACTGCAAGCCCCGCCTCCCGGGTTCACGCCATTCTCCTGCCTCAGCCTCCCAAGTAGCTGGGACTACAGGCTCCCGCCGCCACACCAGGCAAATTTTTTGCATTTTTAGTAGAGACGGGGTTTTGCCGTGTTAGCCAGGATGGTCTCGAGATCCTGACCTTGTGATCCACCCGCCTCAGCCTCCCAAAGTGCTGGGATTACAGGCGTGAGCCACCGCGCCCAGCCTAAGTATACTTTTCAACATAAAAGCTTTTTCAGTTGATTTTTAAAGTTTTCACTTGTTATCACAGAAAGTTAAGAAAAGGTAATTTGTGCCAACTGAGAGCTCACAAATGATGTTCTTTAAGGTTTTTAAGTTTCCTAGCAAAAGACAACAATATTTAACACATATTGTAATAAAATATAGTTGTAAACATACTAGTAAAGACTGAGCCTGTAATCCCAGCACTTTGGGAGGCTGAGGCAGATGGATCACTTTGAGTTCAGGGGTTGAGCCCAGCCTGGGCAACAATGGTGAAACCCCATCTCTACAAAAAATACAAAAAATTAGCCAGGCGTTGTGGCACGTCTGTGGTCCCAGCTACTCAGGAGGCTGAAGCTGGAGAATTGCTTGAGTCTGGAAGGCAGATGTTGCAGGGAGCCAAGACTATGCCACTGCACTCCAGCCTGCTAGGAGACCTTGTTTAAAAAAATAAATAAATATATACATATATATATATATATGTATGTATTAGATATACTAGTAAGGACTGAGATGTTACATATTATTTGTCTACCTAGCTATATTTCTATTTTGATGTGTCATTTTTTTTGGTCCATGTCAGATGTTAAAGTAAATACTAATTTGTGGTAACAGTCTTACAAGCTCTTGTTTATGCTTAACTTTAGTATATTCGTAGGATAATATTTTTTGGTTATATTTTGACTTCAACTATGGTCCCATAATAATTGCTATAAGCTATGATGAAATAGACTAGGCACAAATATAAAGTATGAAGCCTTAGGACAAAATATAATCTCTACGTGAGTCATGTGTTTAAGATAGGAGGTTTAAAAATCCAGTGTTATCACCAAAGATAACATTTTCAAGCAGCATTCTGGTTTAACAGGCTCTCATGTAACTTTTACAGGGCACTACAAATTAAAGTTTGGCCCATGGGTCTTACCCTACAAACATGAAGAGGGTACTGTGTGAGTTATCAGATTGCTCCCATGTCTCCTGGACTTAAAATTTTTTTTTTTTTTCTGGTTTGATTTTCAAATTCCTATTGTCTGTGTTTCACTTGCCAGTTTCTGCACATTGGTTTGTGGTTAGTTGGTGTGTGTGTGTTTGTTTGTTTTAACACTTTTGTCACTTCAACAAAATGCTAATGCTATGGGAAAAATATGTATGGATTGGTTTTTCTCCAAAATACACCGAGCTATTTCTTGGTAAGAGAGTAGGATTTTTTATAGTAGGAAAATTTTGGAGACCCCATGAAAGCAAGGCTAGCCCTGAAGCAAGACAGACCATCTCTGCTCCCTTGACTCTCCTAGCATTTGAAGATCTGACCCCACTTCCTTTCCGGAGGAAACCTGCTAACAGCTTAAATGGTTACAGCAGTAGTTACCTTTGAACAGTGATCACAGTGAATGTTTGACTGCAGTCGGGGCATGAAGGACTGAGGTGAAGGTAAGAAGTGTTTCCTGGACTTCCATTCATTAATCTATCATACTCACCTGTGAAGGCTATGGGGCAATTCCTAGTTCCAACACATTCTCAGTTTACAGCTTGACTGGAATTTCAGTGTTAGCACAAGTCTATTCCATCCTCTTTTTGCTTATTTATATAAGAATATTTTCCAAAGTCCAGGATTTTTTTTTCTTTTTTTTTTTTGAGGCGGAGTCTTGCTCTGCCGCCCGGACTGGAGTGCAGTGGCCGGATCTCAGCTCACTGCAAGCTCCGCCTCCCGGGTTTACGCCATTCTCCTGCCTCAGCCTCCCAAGTAGCTGAGACTACAGGCGCCCGCCACCTCACCCAGCTAGTTTTTGTATTTTTAGTAGAGACGGGGTTTCACTGTGTTAGCCAGGATGGTCTCGATCTCCTGACCTCATGATCCACCCGTCTCAGCCTCCCAAAGTGCTGGGATTACAGGCTTGAGCCACCGCACCCGGCCCAGGATATTTTTTAAACCTTAAAACAAAGTGTTACATAATTTAGTGTATTAGTCATTGACGTGTATTTGGTTTTAGAAGTGTTTTTCAGCTGGGCGTGGTGGCTCACCCCTGTAATCCCAGCACTTTAGGAGGCTCAGGAGGGAGGATCGCTTGAACTCAGAAGTTCAAGACCAGCCTGGGCAGCATGGTAAAACCCCATCTCTACAAAAAATTAGCCAGGCACGATGGTGCGCACCTGTAGTCCCAGCTACTTGGGAGGATCCCTTGCGCCCAGCAAGTCGAGTTTGCAGTGAGCTGAAATTGTGCTGCTGCACTCCAGCCTTGGTGACAGAGTGAGATCCTGTCTCAAAAAAAGAAAAAGAAGTGTTTCTCATCTTTAAGATACCATGATATTGAAATTTTGACATCTCAAAAAGTTGGTTCAGGCTGGATGCGGTGGCTAACGCCTGTAATCTCAGCACTTTGAGAGGCCGAGGCAAGCGAATCACCTGAGGTCAGGAGTTTGAGACCAGCCTGGCCAACATGGCATGGCAAAACCCTGTCTCTATTAAAAATACAAAAAAATAAGCTGGGCATGGTGGCATGCGCCTGTAATCCCAGCTACTCGGGAGGCTGAGGCAGGAGAATCGCTTGAACTGGGAGCAGGGTCAGGGCACGGAGGTTGCAGTGAGCCGAGATCACACCACTACATTCCAGCCTGGGCGACAGTACGACTCCGTCTCAAAAAAAAAAAAAAAAAAAAAAAAAAAATGGTTGGGTCAAGAGGTTGGAAACGTTTTTTTTCTTTTTCCTTCTTCTTTTTTTTTTTTTTTTTCTTTAGGCAAGGTCTCACTCTGTCGCCCAGGCTGCAGTGGTGTGATCTTGGCTCACTACAGCCTCATCCTCCTGGGTTCAACAGATTCTTGTGCCTCCGCCTCGTGAGTAGCTAGGATTATAGGCATGCACCATCACGCCCAAGTAATTGTTGTATTTTTAGTAGAAATAGGGTTTCACTATGTTGGCCAAGCTGGTCTTGAACTTCTGGGCTCAAGCAATCCACTTGTCTTGGCCTCCCAAAGTGCTTAGGATTATAAGCATAAGCCACCACACCCAGCGGGAATGTTTGTTTCTGAAGTGGACCGAGATTATTCCAAATATCATCCATTTTATAATTATTCAACCAAGAATTGACCTAGGAAGATCATCTGCCTGCCACTGAACATGCTGTGAAATAGAACACACAATAGCTGTGGGTTTTTTTTTTTTTTAAGTTAAACAAGAAACAAAACACTGTTATGTTTTTGGAGGGCTTCTTGGGCCATAGCCCCACTCCTGTAGATGGAAGATCACACTTGTCTCCCGTTAGGAATGGCTTCAGAAATTGTGACCAGGAGGATAAAGTCCATCCTCTTGGTAATGACATGCAAAGTCCTGGTCTGGTCACTGCTTATCTCGACACCCTGCACTTCCAGCCTTTCCCACCACCACTAGCCTAGTTCCCATGTGTCAGCCATACCAAACTATAGGCAGCTTTTGGTTAACCAAGGAAATAAATAATTGCTAACACTTATTGAGCCCTGACTGCATTCCAGACACTGCTGCGCACTTTGTTGTGTTGTTTGTTTTTTTGAGACAGAGTCTCCCACTGTCGCCCAGGCTGGAGTGCAGTGGCAGCGATCTCGGCTCACTGCAAGCTCCGCCTCCCGGGTTCACACCATTCTCCTGCCTCAGCCTCCCGAGTAGCTGGGACTATAGGCGCCCACCACCACGCACGGGTAATTTTTTGTATTTTTTATAGATGGGGTCTTACCATGTTAGCCAGGATGCTCTCGATCTCCTGACCTCGGGATTCACACGCCTCGGCCTCCCAAAGTGCTAGGAAATGCTGCATAGACAATATGAACCCACTGGAAACAAAACAAAAACATAAGCTTTTGGTAATTCACAGAAATACCCAGGAAGGCCCTGAAGTTTCTACAAGTCACAGAATTGGAGGTTAAAACTGATCTCATCTTGTTTGAGGAATGGGTAAGATCCAGCTGATATCTGGGTTAGTTACTAGGAAGCTCCAAACCAAATACTTAGATGTTTTCCTTGTGAGATCACACAGAGTCAGGGACTCAGCAGGCTGCCTGGGTTTTCATCTTGCCTCTCCCTGGCAGTGAGATTTGGGGAAAGTTACTGAACTTCTCTGTGCTTCAGTTTCTCCATCAGAAAATGGGGATAATAACTCTCTAATGTGACTTTTACGAGGATTAGCTGAGCTATATCACAAATATACTGAGAACACACAAAACTCAAATGTTAGCTATTATTACTAGAAGTTTATTTTTCTTTTGTTTGTTGTTGTTATTTGTTGTTGTTGTTTTTGAGATGGAGTCTCACTCTGTCATCTAGGCTGGAGTGCAGTGGTGTGATTTTGGCTCACTGCAACCTCCGCCTCTGGGTTCAACCAATTCTTCTGCTTCAGCCTCCCGAGTAGCAAGACTACAGGCACACACCACCATGCCCGGCTAATTTTTCTATTTTTAGTAGAAACGGGGTTTTGCCATGTTGGCCAAGCTGGTCTCAAACTCCTGGCCTCAAGTGATCCACCCACCTCGGCCTCCCAAAGTGCTGGGATTACAGGTGTGAGTCACTGTGCTTAGCCACAAGTTAATTTTCACAAATGCATTACCTACTGTTATTTTTACTGGACTAAGTGAGCATTGCTCATCTTGCAGCTCGTCCTTGCCCCCTTCTTTACATAGAAGATCTTATTCCTCAATTTCTGTACCTCACTGAAACCAACGGCTCCTTAACGACTTCACTCCAGAATCATCTCCAAGAAGGTTTCTTGCTCCTGTGTGTGTGAAACCTCCATGTGTGAAGGAGGCCTCCGTGGTTTGGTGCCTCTATCACTTGGTCACCATGGAGAGCCATGCTGTCGATTACCCACAGCCACTGGGGCAGGACCCAGGTCTTTGAATCTCCAGTGTGGGAGACGGTGAACACTCACAGGCTACATGAATGTCCCCACAGTTGGGGATTCATTAAATATCTATCTCTGCACAGAAAAATTTTAAAGAGCCCTAAGAACCCCGACTGTCAAGGCTCTAACCTGTCTCCTATAATGTAACTGAAACCCTAACATAAAACTGCCCTTCTATAAAAATATTCCAGATCTGCCATCTCCCAATTACAAAGACTTGGGTTTTTATACTTAGAGTATGTGTAGTTATATACCATATCTATGCAAGTCTTTACGGTTTGTGTTATCTCTTTTTTTTTTTTTTTTTTTTGAGACAGAGTCTCATTCTGTCGCCCGGGCTGGAGTGCAGTGGCCGCATCTCAGCTCACTGCAAGCTCCGCCTCCCGGGTTTATGCCATTCTCCTGCCTCAGCCTCCGAGTAGCTGGGACTACAGGCGCCCACCACCTCGCCCGGCTAGTTTTTTGTATTTTTTAGTAGAGACGGGGTTTCACCGTGTTAGCCAGGATGGTCTCGATCTCCTGACCTTGTGATCCGCCCGTCTCGGCCTCCCAAAGTGCTGGGATTACAGGCTTGAGCCACCGCGCCCAGCCACGGTTTGTGTTATCTCTTTAAGCTTACAACAGAAATTAGCTACATTTCTGAAACACTCCAGACAATAATATAATTACAACTAAAAGTGTTAATGGCCAGCAGTTATTGTCACTTACAGAACATGATAATCTCCCTGTCAGCCCAGTGGTAGCACTGAGCTGGTTCACAACAATTCTAACCTTGCTAATAACAGCTTGTTTTTTTAATAACAGACTATTTTTTAAATGAATTAATAAAGTGACTCTTTGCAGCTTGAAACTGTGGGAGAGCTCACCTAGTACTTTATTTATTTTATTTTTTTAAAGAGACAGGGTCTCACCATCACCTAGGCTGGAGTGAAACGGTAGGCTCATGGTTCACTGCAGCCTTGACCTCCCAGGCTCAAGCAATCCTCCCACCTCTGCCCCCCAAGCAGCTGGGACCGTAGGGATGTGCCACCATGCCCAGCTAATTTTTTTGATTTATTTATTTTTTTGGGGGGGGTAGAGATGAGGTCTCCCTATGTTGCCCAGGCTAGTCTTGAACTTCTGGGCTCAAGTGATCTTCCTGCATTAACTTTCCGAAGTGCTGGGATGACAGATGTGAGCTAACATGAAAGTGGCTGACGCTACTTTCAAAGTATTAGTGGATTTAAAAATCAATAATTATCTTCACTGTTAAAATATTTAACCGAGTATATACCTATACACTGGATTAAGAGACAGCCAGGCACAGTGGTTCACCTCTGTAATCCCAGCACTTTGGGAGTCCAAGCCAGGAGGATCACGTGAGCCCAGCAGTTCGAGACTAGCCTGAACAATATAGCGAGACCCTGTATCTAAATATAAAATAAAATGAAATAAGAAACAGAAGAACTGGTTCTGGTCCCAGCTTTGCTAAATGTGTCTCGCTGGACACGTTACTCTGTTTTGCTAGGGCTCAGTCTAACTGTCTGTATAATGATGATAATAATAATAAATGTTGATTGAGTGTTCCACACTGTACTTGCCAAGCACTGTTCTAAAAGCTTTTTCCGTGTTAACTCAGCGAATCCTACCACACAGTCCTATGAATTACTATCACCCCTGTTTGTACGCATGAGGAAACTGAGACAGAGAAAAGTTAGGTAACTTCCCAAGATTGGCTAATTAGTAGCAGAGCTGGGATTCCGATACAAATTGGTCTGGCTCGAGCATTCCCAGTCTTAACCTTTATGGTGAGATTCTCCAGCTGGGACCAACGCTGTCCATGATCTAGTGCAGAATTGCATGACATTCTCATAAAGCCTCCTGAGGAGGCTGGGTGGCTGCCCCAGGCCACAGACAGAACCTGCCTGCAGGGGAAGCTGTGTGGGTGGGGCGGATGTGAGTGAGGAGGGCCCAGTGGGAAGGGGCCTGCTTTATCAATAATGGCCCAACTGTATGTACACTTACTTTCACTCTGTTCCCATCTCCCCTAGAACTACTAGAGGATTTCTGAATTTTTCTGCAAATAAAGACCCTGAGGGGGCTATGCTCTTACTGTCTCTTCTCTTGTCCACTTTGTTAGTGAACTAGCATGGTAGGATGTTAAGGAGAGGGTTTGGATCCAGGCTGAAGTGGGTTTTGTTTCAGTTGTATGAACTTAATAGCTGTGTGATCTTGGGAAGATCTCTAAGCCTTTTTTCTTCAGTTGTACGACAGAATAACACCCTGAACTTCATTCACAAGGTTGCTTTAGGGATTAACTAAAATAAAGCGCATACAACATCTAGCATAGCTAGGCGTGGTGGCGCATGTCTGTAATCCCAGCACTTTAGGAGGCCAACACGGGTGGATCGCCTGAGGTCAGGAGTTCAAGACCAGCCTGACTAACATAGTGAAAACTCGTTTTTACTAAAAATACAAAAAAGTAGCTGGGAATGTTGGTGGATGCCTGTAATCCCAGCTACTCAGAAGGCCGAGGCAGGAGAATTGCTTGAACCTGGGAGGTGGAGGCTGTAGTGAGCTGCAATCATGCCATTGCACTCCAGCCTGGACAACAAGAGGGAAACTCCCTCTCAAAAAAAAAAAAAAACAAACCGCATCTAGTGAAAGGGCATAAAAGTGTGTACCCACCCTATTGCTAAACCTTTGTTCTGCTCTCACAATCCTTTTGTCCCTATCTCGGCACATTCTAGAGATTTTGTAAGTTCCTGATTTTCTTTCTGAGGCACGGCAAGGTCACAAGACACGTTTAAGTAAGGTACACCCATGTTGCAAAACAAGCCCTGTAAAACCTGTCGCAATATGATTAACTGCCTTTGTGTAAGACTGCTTTCCCGCCTCGGGTTTGCGAAAACAAGCCCTACCCCTGCCCTGCAAGCCCCTGATAAACGTCATCAGAATTTCAAAATTAACTGAAATACCAGAAATGGTGGGAACCAATCATAATCAGCCAAATCGCCTTGTTCAAATATCGACCAATCATACATCTGATTTGTATAATGACTCTGTGCCTATTTACCCCAGACTATATAACACTGTCCTGAGCCCAGTTGGGGAGCTCTCCCGCCCGGCTCGTTTCAAGGGTGTGTGAGAGTTCCAGGTTCGAACCTGTAATAAAGATCCTTGCTGCTTGGCTTTGACTTCGGACTCTGGTGGTCTTCTCAGGGGAATAAACGGTCTGGGCATAACACTAGCATAGTTCTTGATACATTGTCTCTCCCCACCTCCCCATCCCCCCCACCCCCGGCACTCCTTACTCTATGATGGAGAAATTGAGAGCCTCCCTACTGGACACATCTAGTTAATTTAGTCTAATTCAGGTAGATTCTCTCCTCAGGGATTAATCTAAGGATGGTGTAAACCAAAAATGAAATTCTAAGGCCAACCATCTGAATGTGTTATAGGACTTTTCCTTAGTTCGGATACAAGCAGGGTCTTTGTCACACGACCATCAGAAATTAGGCTCGCAGACAATTTGAAGGGTGAGAAAAATGGGATTTATTGGGCGAAAAGGAAAAAAAGGGAAACAGGGACTCTGCAAAGCCAGAGTCCTGCTAGCGTGCTTCCTGCCTCGCAGATTGAATCCCAGGTACCATATCCCGGAACAAGAGAGAGAGGCCAGGCTCCTTCCCTGCCAAGGGCGCTAACTTCCTAGGGCTCCACCCCAGTGTGAATTTCTCCCAGTGTGCGGGCTGTCAGAGGTTCTGCCCGGGAGCCCTTCCTACCCAGCTGTCTCAAAGTGACTTCCTTCTTGGCCAAGGGACTCATAAATTTTTTTTTTTTTTTGGAGACAGGGTCTCTGTTGCCCAGGCTGGAGTGCAGTTGCCCAGTCTTGGCTCACTGCAACCTCCACCTTCCAGGTTGAAGCGACTCTTCTACCTCAGCCTCCCAAGTAGCTGGGATCACAGGCGTGCACCACCACACCCAGCTAATTTTTGTATTTTTAGTAGAGATGGGATTTCACCATGTTGGCCAGGCTGGTTTCAAACTCCTGGCCTCAAGTCATCCACCAGCCTTGGCCTCCCAAAGTGCTGGGATTACAGGCGTGAGCCACTGCGCCTGGCCAGGACCCATAAAATGTAACCTGAGAGACTGGTTCAGGCCATGACTGGGAGTGGGGGACATACACCCCTCATTATACCTATCAGCATTAAACATTAACACATATCTTAAGTCTGATCAAAAGCGTTTACAGCCTATTCTCTCTGAAGCCTGATAACTGAAGGCTTCATCTGCATGATAAAACTTTGGTCTCCACAACCTCTTACTGCAACCCAGACATTTTCTTTCTGTTGCTCCCAGGTCTTTAGATAAACTCAACCAATATTCAACCAGAAAAATTTTAAATCTACCTATAAACTCAAATCCCCACCCACCCCTTTGAGTTGGCCCACCTTTCTGGACTGAACCAATGTATTTCTATATTTTTTTTTCTTTTTTTTTTTGAGATGGAGTCTCATTCTGTCTCTTGCCCAGGGTGGAGTGCAGTGGCATGATCTCGGCTCACTGCAACCTCTGCCGCCCGGGTTCAAGTGATTCTCCGGCCTCAGCCTTCCAAGTAGCTGGGACTACAGGTGTCTACCACCACGCCCAGCAAATTTTTGTATTGTTAGTAGAGATGGGGTTTTGCCATGTTGGCCAGGCTGGTCTTGAACTCCTGACCTCAGATGATCCACTCGCCTCAGCCTCCCAAAGTGCTGGGATTATAGGCGTGAGCCACCGTGCCGGGCCTGAACCAATGTATTTCTTAAATGTTTTTGGCTGAAGTCTCATGCCTCCCTAAAATGTATAAAACCAAGCAGTTCCCCAACCACCTTGGGCATCTGTTCTGAGAATTTCCTGAGGTCTGTGTCATGGGCCATGGTCACTCATATTTGGCTCAGAATAATCTCTTCAAATATTTTACATAGTGACTTGTTTTTCTAAGACCACCAGAGCGAGCACAAAAGAACCAGTGAGTAGGCAAAGGTCAGGAGCAAAAACTGCAAGTTTATTTTAGTAACCTAAGGTGTGGAGAAGAAGTCTGTCGGCCTCTGGCAAAGAAGGCCAGCAGAGTTCCCCTCCCCCAAGCTCTCGGACGGAGTTCCAACAGTCCCGACAGCAATGGGAAGCTGGGAAGTCCGCGTGGCTCAATGGCGGAGAGCGGCTTTTCTAGGAGTGGGAGGGCAATAGGTGGGGCACGGGCGTGTCAGGGGCGTTCCGCAGGTGCGACCAGGTAAATCTTGGTCTCTTGGGATTGACTTCACCTGGCGCATGCCCAGTTGGTCTGCACCTTCCCGGGTCGCCGGCTGCATTTTCGCACACGCGGGAAAAGTTGGGGGGGGGGTGGAGAACCCGGAAGTGCACCATCTTGCCTCCGTTCGTCCAAACACATAGTTTGACTTTTTTCATCGACAACGGAAAGAAACTGTTATCAAGGGTTTTAGGCCAGGTCATTTCATACATATAGCCTCGCAATGGGGAAGAGCTGACCCTGAGTTTGAATTTAGATTCAGTTGGTGTGACCTTGGATAAATTATTTGACCTCTTTGGGCTCAGTTTTTTCATTGGTAAACTGGGTGTAACTGAAATGCAGGTTGGTTGCTCGTTGCATGTACAGTCCAACAAGAGCAAGGCCTGATAGTAAAAAAGTGAATTTACAGCAAAGCTGGTGTGAACCCTGAAAATCTGAGACAGGTCTCAGTTAATTTGGAAAGTTTATTTTGCCAGAGTTGAGGATGTGCACCTGTGACATGTACCCAAGGTGGTCAGAGCAAAGTTTTCCCTTTTATACATGCTAGGGAGACATGCGACAGCAGTCGACATATGTAAGATGAACACTGGTTAGGTCTGGAAAGGGGGAAGCGGGGAGGGGGCTTACAGGTCATAGGTAGATAAGAGACAAACGGCATTCTTTTGAGTTTCTGATGAGCCTCTCCAAAGGAGGTAATCAGATATGCATTTATTTCAGTGAGCAAAGGTCCCTAAGCAGTTCCTGGCTTGACTTTTTCCTTTAGCTTCATGATTTGAAGGTCCCAAGATTTAATTTCCTTTCACACTAGCTTGGGGAGGGGCAGCAAGTGTCCTGCCTTCAAATGTGCTGCTTCCCCTCTGGAGCAGAAAGGAGACACTTTGATAAAGTAAGAGGGGAATGCATAAGGGCAGGGGGTGCCTCTGCTAGTTTGGTGCCTTATTTACCATCCAGTTGAGTTGGCACCTTCCTGGGCAGAAGTTGTAAAAGTGGCCAAGTGGGAAAAGGATATGCTTTTGCTGTGCCCTCCTGGTGGATGAATGTCCCAAGACAACCCTCTGGAGGTGAAAGTTCCGTGGTGGGCATGACATAGTCTGCAAATTTGCCAGCTCTCAAGAGAGATCTGTCTTGGAGCACACAGAAGAGCTTCTCTGCAGGGAGTGTCTGGTGAGGGGGAGGTGAAAGGTTGTATTTGCATTTCTGAAGGGCTAAGTAGAAAATAGAGAACAGGGGGAATGGGGAGAGAAGGTAACTCATTTCCGGGCACTCAGTTACATGGGGACTCATAATATTAGCTGACCTCGTGGACTGTTGTGAGAATTAAATGAGATAATGCATGCAAAATGCCTGGCATATGTTAGTATTCAATAAATGGTGGCTATGGTTGTCATTATTCCTGTTGAGGGTTCCTGAGCTTCCCTAGCCTCATTAGAAGCTTCCCTGGCCTCACCAGCTTTCCAAGCACCCTTCTAACAGGTTCCAAATCACGGACTTAAATATACCAGTAGGATGCAGGGTCTGCTTCAGAAGCCATCACTCATAATCATCCCAGCTCAGAACATGTCACCAGCTCAGGAGTGACATCCTATCACAGCCCCTTCTCTCATCTTTCCACCAAAAGCCTATGGTTGGAGCTGCTTCTGCAGAATTAGGAGCAGAACCTGATGAGTCATAAGCAGAAGGACCTAAAAATTCTTCGGAAGCTTCTTGGTTCAATGCATCCACACCCACTCAATCATGGCCTAAAAATAGTTTTTCTCTAGGGAGAGACCTAACGAGAGATGTGTGTATGTCGTGTCACCGTGACAGAATGAGAGCTCGGATTGCTAGAAGTTTCTCAGGAGCTGAATCTTCCCCCACTGTTCCCCCACTACATCCCCGGGACAGGCACAGCTGTACTAGCACAGTATGTCCTCCTCCTCCCCTTCCTTCTCAATAAGCACCCCACACACACCTGAAACACCAGGTTCACCGACAGCTACACCCCATCCTCCTAATTCACCTCCCTCATCCCTGTACCTGCTTCTCATTTTACAAGTTATCTCAGTAGGAGTGGGAGAGCCTGGATCCCTCACCAAACCCCACACCTCTCCTGGGGACATCTCAATGCTGAAACAGAAATCACTCCACTTTATAAATTTGCTTTGGATTCATCCTCCCATTTCTCAGCTGACTTCAATGTTGAACACACTCATAGCCCAACCAAACTGAGTCCACTAGACTATAAGCACCTTGAGGACAGGGCCCATGTCCAGCTTGCCCCATCCCATCCTTAGTAACCACCACAATGTAGGGCACAAAGTAAGTCTCTCTCTCTCTTTTTTTTTTTTTTATTATTATACTTTAGGTTCTAGGGTACATGTGCATAATGTGCAGGTTTGTTACATATGTATACTTGTGCCATGTTGGTGTGCTGCACCCATCAACTCGTCATTTACATCAGGTATAACTCCCAATGCAATCCATCCCCCCTCCCCCCTCCCCATAATAGGCCCCAGTGTGTGATGTTCCCCTTCCCAAGTCCACATAATCTCATTGTTCAGTTCCCACCTATGAGTGAGAACATGCAGTGTTTGGTTTTCTGTTCTTGCGATAGTTTGTTGAGAATGATGGTTTCCAGCTGCATCCATGTCCCTACAAAGGACACAAACTCATCCTTTTTTTTATGGCTGCATAGTATTCCATGGCGTATATGTGCCACATTTTCTTAATCCAGTCTGTCACTGATGGACGTTTGGGTTGATTCCAAGTCTTTGCTATTGTGAATAGTGCCGCAATGAACATACGACAAGGTAAGTCTCAATAAATCTTTGCTGAGTGAATGATGAGCAAATAAATTCAAATTTTAGAGAAGGAGGGGAAGTCTTTCCCTGTTACAGAATCACTGGATTAAGGAATATACTCCAGAGCTGTGCTGTTCAATATGGTAGTCACTAGCCACATTTGGCCATTTAAACGTTAGTTAAAATTAATCAAAGTCGGCCGGGCGCGGTGGCTCAAGCCTGTAATCCCAGCACTTTGGGAGGCCGAGACGGGCGGATCACAAGGTCAGGAGATCAAGACCATCGTGGCGAACATGGTGAAACCCCGTCTCTACTAAAAAATACAAAAAACTAGCCAGGCAAGGTGGTGGGCGCCTGTAGTCCCAGCTACTCAGGAGGCTGAGGCAGGAGAATGGCGTAAACCCAGGAGGCGGAGCTTGCAGTGAGCTGAGATCCGGCCACTGCACTCCAGCCTGGGCGACAGAGCAAGACTCCGTCTCAAAAAAAAAAAAAAAAAAAAATTAATCAAAGTTAAATTCTACTATATGATCTAGCCATTCTATTCTTCGGTATTTACCCAAGAAAAATTAAAGCATATGTCCAAAGACTCATATAATGATGTTCATAGCAGCTTTATTCACAATGGCTAAAAACTGGGGAAAAAATATTTATCCACAGACGAAGAGAAAAACAAATCATAGCATATCCATATAATGGAATACTGCTGGGTGATAAGAAGGAATTAATTATTGATAAACACAATGACACGGATGAATCTCAAAATAATTATGCTGAGCAAAAGGGACAGACAAAGAAGAGTAAATACCATAGGATTCCACTTATATACAATTCTTAAAAATGCTCAGCATCGTAAGACAGGGAAAAAGTAAAATTCTAAAAAATGCAACCTAACGTGATGCAAAGCAGGTCAGTAGTTGTCTGGGGATGTGTGGGAGCAGGGAAGGGCAGGAGGGAGGGATTACAAAGATGCAGGAGGAAACTCGCGTGGGTCCCGCATGCGTTCACTGTCCTGATTGTGGTGATGGTTTCACAGGGGTGCACTCATGTCCCAAAACTTACCAAACTGTACCCTTTAAATATGTGCAGAGCATGATATGTCAGTTATATCTCAATTTAAAACAAGAGTTAAAAACATTCAATAAGTTTAGAAATTCAGTTCCTGAGTCACCCCAGCCACATTTCAAGCAGCCAATAGTCACATGTGGTTAGTGGCTGCCATATTGCACAGCACAGGTTTAGCACATTAACATCATTGAGAAAGTTCTGTTGAACAGCACTGCTCTAGAATCAAGAGAAAAACAGAAGCTATCTGCACAACCCTCCGCAAAGCACAAATATCCCAAAATACAAAAATCCTGGGCTGTCCCTGTGACTCCACGCCTATCCAGGCCTCCAGCCACCCTATGCCCGGCCCCAGCGGGGCTCACTGGGCTGCTTGGGCTCTCAGTTCCACCCCTCTGTGCTCTATCGTCCTCCATTTCCAACCTTCCGTCTTCTGATCTCTCCCAAGCTGGAGGAACAACAAACTAGGCCACCCTGACCTTTAGTCTACCTCTGGCACTGCCCTGCTTCCATCCCTCCTCTCACAGGCAAAATCCCTTTCGTCCATTCTATGAGTCCAATCTCACGTTGCCATAAAGAAATACCTGAGACTGGGTGATTTGTAAAGAAAATAGTTTTTTTGTTTGTTTGTTTTTTGAGACGGAGTCTCACTGTTATCGCCCAGGCTGGAGTGCAGTGGCGTGATCTTGGCTCACTGTAACTTCCACCTCCCAGGTTCAAGTGATTCTCCTGGCTCAGCCTCTCAAGTAGCTGGGATTACAGGCACCTGCTACCACGCTGGCTAACTTTTTTTTTTTTTTTGTATTTTTAGTAGAGATGGGGTTTCACCATGTTGGCCAGGCTGGTCTCAAGCTCTTGACCTCAGGTGATCTGCCCACCTCGACCTTCCAAAGTGCTGGGATTATAGGTGTGAGCAACCACACCCGGCCAAGAAAAGAGGTTTAATTGGCTCATGGTTCTTTAGGTTGTACAGGAAACATGGCAGCATCTGCTTCTGGAGAGGCCTCAGGGAGTTTCCAGTCCTGGTGGAAGGCTAAGCGTGAGCAGGCGCATCACATGGCTAGAGCTGGAGGAAGAGAGGAGCCGGTAGTGGCTCAGTCCTAGTCCAAAAGCCTCAAAAGTAGGGAAGTTGACAGTGCAGCCTTAGTCTGTGGCCAAAGGCCTAGGAGACCCAGGCAGGCCACCAGTGCAAGTCCCTGAGTCCAAAGGCCAAAGAACCTGGAGTCTGATGTCCAAGGGCAGGAGGAACCACAGGAGAAAGATGGAAGCCAGAAGACTCAGCAAGCCAGCCCATCCCTCCTTCTTCTGCCTTCTTGGTTCTAGCTGCACTGGCAGTCAATTGGATGGTGCCTACTCCCACTAAGGGTGGGTCTGCCTCTCCCAGTCCACTGACTCAAATGTCAGTCTCCTTTGGCAACACCCTCAGAGACACACCCAGAAATCATGTTACCAACCATCTAGGCATCCCTCAATCCAATCGAGACATCTAATATTATCCATCACACCCATTGATCTATTTTATTTATTTGTTTTTTTTTGAGATGGAGCTTCGCTTTTGTTGCCCAGGTTGGAGTGCAACGGCACCACCTTGACTCACTGCAACCTCCACCTCCCGGGTTCAAGGGATTCTCCTGCCTCGGCCTCCCAAGTAGTTGGGATTATAGGCATGCACTACCACACCTGGCTAATTTGGTATTTTTAGCAGAGACAGGGTTTCTTCATGTTGGTCAGGCTGGTCTTGAACTCCCGACCTCAGGTGATCCGCCCACCTTGGCCTCCCAAAGTGCTGGGATTACAGGCATGAACCACCCTGCCACACCCATCAATTAATATACTTTGGATTTCATGGTCTCCACTTGACCAAAATTTCTCCCCTGAGGTCACCAATGCTATTCCAAGTGACATAGCCACTGGACATGTTTCAGCCCTTTAAGTTACTAGATTTAAATATTTTTCTTTGGCCGGGCGCGGTGGCTCAAGCCTGTAATCCCAGCACTTTGGGAGGCCGAGACGGGCGGATCATGAGGTCAGAAGAGCGAGACCATCCTGGCTATCAGGGTGAAACCCCGTCTCTACTAAAAAATACAAAAAATTAGCCGGGCAAGGTGGTGGGCGCCTGTAGTCCCAGCTACTCTGGAGGCTGAGGCAGGAGAATAGCGTGAACCCGGGAGGCGGAGCTTGCAGTGAGCTGAGATCCGGCCACAGCACTCCAGCCTGGGCGGCAGAGCGAGACTCCGTCTCAAAAAAAAAAAATAAAACGACAGTGAATAGCTCATCCTCCTGCTCCCGTTGTCCTCACTGTCTGTCCCCTAATAAAGTAACCACTTGTATTAGCCTCTTGGATGTCTTCTTCCAGAGTTTACATCCCCCAAGCCTCTCCTCCACCCCCGCCACACACAAAGGAAGGTGCCACACACACACACCTCCTGCTAGCGGCTTTGCCCTGTTCACTCCAGAACCTATCTCAGCCTCTCCCGAGGGAGGACTTACAGAGCTGCCTCTGGCTCCTGTGCAGCTGAGTTCTCACCGGCCCTGCCCGTTCTGACCCTGTGACCAGGGTGCCCTGGAGACACCTCCTTGCTTCCGTGCCTGCACTCTCCTGGCTCTCCTCTCACCTCTCTCACCACTTCCTCTGGCTCCCCAACCTCCTCCTGCTCCTTAAATGCTGGAGCCCTCCAGAGCCCAGTCCTTTCTTTTCATGCCCCATGTTCAGCCTGGGGAGGCTCACACCTTCCTGGCGAGGGCTCCTAGGGAAGCAGTAGCAGAAGGAGTGAGACTATTTTCATCAAGTACAAGCTATTTGAGTTGCCGGGCAGCCATCTGCCTCCACTGTTGCCACCGTGGCCATTTTCACAGCTGCCAGAAAGAACCCGAGAAGGAAGAACTGTAGCACAAAGGTCACACTTGGTACTTTTATGGGCATGCTTGTAAATTCCTATATCCCTATATTTGGGGAAGCAGGACCTTTGCTTTCCTGCTAATCAGAACAGCAAAAGCAACTAATAAGACAAAGAATCACAGAAAAGGGCTGGGCACGGTGGCTTATGTCTGTAATCCCAGCACTTTGGGAGGCCGAGGTGGGTGGATCACTTGAGGTCAGGAGTTTGGTGATGGTGATGGTAGTGGTGGTG
>NC_045439.1:82213312-82234164 GCF_002776525.5 Piliocolobus tephrosceles
CTGGTTTCAAACTCCCCAAGTGATCCACCCACCTCAGCCTCCCAAAGTCCTGGGATTATAGGCATGAGCCACTGCACCCAAAATTCTAAATGATTATAAGAAAAAAACCCAAAACCTTCAGTGGCTCCTGTTGGCACTGGGATAATGTCCAAACTCATTAGCATGACTTCACAGCCCCTTCTGATCTCACCCACGTGAGAATTATTTCTTTTACTTGTTCCTGTGACACCAATTTAAGTGAACACTTGCTATGTGCTAGGCCAGTGGTTCCTGACTTTTTTGGCACCAGGGACCAGTTTCATGGAAGACAAGTTTTCCACTGACGGGGCAGGATGGTTTTAGCATGAAACTGTTCCACCTCAGATCATCAGGCATTAGATTGTCACAAGGAGTGTGCAACCTAGATCCCTCACACGCACAGTTCACAGGAGGGTTCAAGCTCCTAGGAGAATCTAATGCCACTGCTGATCTGACAGGAGGCAGAATTCAGGTGGTAATGCCAGCCGCCTCCTGCTGTGCACCCGCTTCCTAACAGGCCACGACCGGTACTGGTCCTTGGTCTGGGGGTTGGGGACCCCTGTGCTAGGCATCGTGCTGGGTGCCAGGATGCAGCAGTGAACGTACATACTGGACCCGCTCCTGGAGCCTGTGGTCTAGCAGGGGATACAGACACTGAACAAACAGCGACACAGATCATTACAATTGTGTGAGTGCAGGTAAAGGAACATTTCTCTGTCAACTCCCTGCTTCAACCACAATAAACTACTCACAGTCCCTGCCTCCTGGCCCTGGCTCAGGCTGGCCTCTCTCCTTCAGCTGGCCACATTTCTCCAGCCCTCCTGGTCTCAGCTCAAGGTTCTCCTCTCTAAAGGAGTCTTTCCTGAACCTCCTAGGCAGTTCCATGGTGTTCTGCTCCCACCCTGGGTCCTGGGTCCTCCTGAGTCCAGCACGGGGCTTGGCATACTAAATGCTCAGTAAATGTTTGCCGCGCGAATGGTGAACAGGTCCTCTTAATCCATGTGTGAGTGTTTGCTTAAAAAAAAATAATTATAGAGATTTTTACTTTGATTTTACATCTTCACAACAGGTTGATGCTGGGTGCCGGGTGCTTATAAAAGTAGAGAGAACCATTGCTTCAAATAGAATCCTTGTGAACCTGGGGACTTTCAGGGACTGTGACTAAGATGTGGGGATTGAGGGGTCCCCAGGATGCCTCAGGCCAGCAGGAGGTGGCTGGGGGCTAAGGGGAGGTGAGCCCGCTACCCAGCCTCACGTAGCCTGTACTATGGCCACCAGCTCTTCTCGGGGCTCTTGGCCCAGACGCCTGACTGACCTCCCACTGCCACCCTCTACCCTTTGGCAGAAGCCTGGGGTCTGCCCTGGATTTAGCTCCTGTGGGCTATACAGTGCTGGGGAGGAGAAGAGCAGCTGGGATCGGGATCAGAGGGGCCTAGGGCAGCTGTACCCTAGCACTTTTCCCGGGGCCGCCTGCCTGGCTGAGGCTGCTCCGCTCCTCTCTGCTGGGTGACGGGAGGAGCTCCACCCCCACCACCTCCTCAGTATCTGCCGGGGTTTGAGGCTGCACCAGGCCTAGGAGCAGCAAAGGAAGGTGAGCTCCGCCACCCACCCACTCTGAAAAAGCTGCTGCTCCCTCCAGAAGAGACTTTGTCCTGTGTGGGAGTCCCCACCCTCGGCCCCTTATCTACAAAATCCACACCGCTCCCTGAACTTCCTTCTTCCTTGGAATTAGAGAGTTGAAAGATCGCCCGGCCCACACCATTCAGTTTACAGAAGATGACACTGAGGTCTCGAGTGAGGGGTTAAGTACCCAAGATGTCACAGCAAATAATGGCAGAGTCATGATTTCTAACAAACAAACAGAAGAGGCAAGTTCCCTGCCTGACTGCAGCCGGGGCTCCTCTGCTACGCCTGCTCCCCTGCCTGTTTCTCATGGACTGCCCCATCTTTTGCCTCTAGTTTGAGCCTGAAAGTTACACCTCCAGTGAACGAAACTCGCAGGATCATTGCCGTCCAATCTTCCTCCTCCTCCACACCCACACTCGGCCCTCTGCCCTTCTCACCCACAGGTGGGAGCAAAGCTTGGTCAACCTGATAGGCCTCTTCCAGGCAGGGACAGGAGAAGGGACAGCACAGGAGCTCTGAGTCAGGACTCCTTTCAGTAAGGCGTGGTTGCCAGGACGGCCTGAGAGAAGGAAACCAGCCCAGGTGCTCTCTGTTTACCTTCTCGGCTCACAAACACGACCAGACCCTCCCTGGCTGGCAGATTGCCGCTCGCCCTCTTGGGCCTTTCTGGCCTCGCGGGTACTGTTTCCTCAGCTCCAATACCCTTCCCTCCCTGTCCACCCAGCAAACTCCTTCTCCTTGTATCCTCCGCACTAACACTTCCCTGCTCCCTCGCCTTTCCCTCTTCTTCCTTTGTGCACTTCTGAGACAATGTCACAAGCATAATAAAACAACAAGGTCATAAATCTGTGTCCTCCGCCAGACTCTCCTCAATGACAGTAATGGTGTGTTTATCTTTAAATTCTCAGAGCCCAGTATATAGGAAGCACTCAGTAAAGGAAAACATTGCTCAACAAATCAATATATGGACTCTGGATTTATTCCAGAGCTAAATTGGGAAGCGAGTTCTAATGTCACATAAGGATTCCCTTCCGATTCATTTATTCATCAAATAATTATTGAATACTGCTACGTGCAGAGGATGGTGTGGACAGGGTACGGGGAGCATGAGGCTGGGGTGGACTCAGGCTCAACTTTCAAGGAGTGTGCATTTTGGAAGTACAGAGAAGGCAGAAAAGCATTTGAGTTATAAGACGTGGCTAGCATTTACTGACCAACACTGTTATAAGCAGATTATTGCATTTAACTGTACATTAACTCTACAAAATAGGTACTTTTCTTATTAGCCTCCTTTTACAGAGAAGATTGAGGCTTGCAGAAGTGGAGAGACGTGGCCATGGCACAACTAGGAAGTCACGGAGGCAGGATTTGCACCCAGGCATGGCCCCGACCCCATGATGGTGGTGGGGGCATTAACTTAATTAATTAATTAATTAATTAATTAATGATGGTGGGGAAGCAATTAACTTCACCTCAGGAAACTGGGAAGTCAAGGAAGGCTTCATCAAAGGGGGGGCGGGTTGAGATGTGCCCTGTAGGACAAGCAGGATTTCCATAGACAGGAAAGTAGCATACCCCAAACTATAGAAAGATCCGGTGTAAGAATTTTAGGGTTTAAATTAGTGGCCGGGCCAGGCGCGGTGGCTCAAGCCTGTAATCCCAGCACTTTGGGAGGCCGAGACGGGCGGATCACGAAGTCAGGAGATCGAGACCATCCTGGCTAACACGGTGAAACCCCGTCTCTACTAAAAAAATACAAAAACCTAGCCGGGCGAGGTGGCTGGTGCCTGTAGTCCCAGCTACTTGGGAGGCTGAGGCAGGAGAATGGCGTAAACCTGGGAGGCGGAGCTTGCAGTGAGCTGAGATCTGGCCACTGCACTCCAGCCTGGGCGACAGAGCAAGACTCCGTCTCAAAAAAAAAAAAAAAAAATTAGTGGCCTGAACCTTGTCTGCACACTGCAAACCCCTGGAGGACTTTTAAAAAGCATGGATGCTCACGGGTCCTGCCCTAGAGATTCTGATGTGATTGGTCCAAGAGGCTCTAAATGGGGAGGCAGGAAGGGGCCTGGTGTAAAGTGTGTAAGGCGACACCTACCTGCAGCCCGGACGCTCCCTGGATGCTCCGTGTTCTGTTTGTGGAGCTTTCCTGTCCCCTTGGTAGGGGCCCCAGACAACGTGGGCAGGGCTGGTGCTTCCTCCCTGGAATTCATTCCTTGTCTGACCGTTTGTGACCTTCCTGTGGCCTGGAGTTGCCAAAGATTCCTTGCTGGGGAAATTCCATTGTTTCCTTGCAAGGGCGCCTGGGTTCTGTAGAAGGAAGGCACCCAGTTTGCAGTAAGCAGGAGCCGAGACCTGCAGGTCAGAGTGAAGACAGCTGATGTGAGGACCCTGGGCAGGCAGTCTGTGTGCTACAGACCTGACATGGGATAGGAGAGGCTGGGACCCCCTCCTCCGCATCCCAGCAGGCAGGCTCCGTGGGGCAAGGGCGGCTGTAGGGAGAGGGCACCTGGCTTCACCATCACACAGCTTGATACCCTCAGAACAGTGACAACCCCCAGAGCTGGGGGAGCCAGGCCGTGTGGCTGCAGCAGGCAGGGGCTGGATTTCCCCTACTCAGGCCCAGGCAGTGACTCAGGGACAAGTGTCGAAAGCAGACGGTGACCTCAGCTCCCTTGCCTACTGGGGAGTGTCACCGTGCCCCAGAGTCCCCTCAGGAGCACAGACAGCCTGGGGACCAGTGAGATGGAAGTTAGCAGCGTGGTGTCATGTGGGGCACACATGACTCTTGCCCTCACCAGCTGGGTGCCCAGAGCTTCCTGTTCCTCATAGAAGTGACGTGAGCATCCAAGGAGGTGACGTTCACGAACATCAGGAAGGCGCATAAACAACTACAACCTGTCGGTGCCTGCTGCAATTCATGTATTTATATATTATTGTTTTTCACATATTAATCGGGTCTTATTTCCTTTAAGTTTTTTTTTTTTTTTTATTATAAATACCACTGCATTTCCTTTTGAAATACTCCTCAAACTAGCCAGGCGTGGTGGCTCATGTCTGTAATTCCAGTACTTTGGGAAGCCGAGGTGGAAGGATCACTTGAGGTCAGGAGTTAAAGACCAGCCCAGCCAACACAGTGAAACCCTGTCTCTACTAAAAATACAAAAATTAGCTGGGCGTGGTGGCGTGAGCTTGTAAACGCAGCTACTCAGGAGGCTGAGGCATGAGAATCACTTGAGCCTGGGAGGTGGAGGTTGCAGTGAGCCAAGATCCCACCACCACACTCCATTCTGGGTGACAGAGCAAGACTCCGTCTCACAAAACAAAACAAAAAAAAAGAAAAAAGAAAAGAAAAGAAATACTCCCCAAAGTGAACCCCTAGGGTACAGTATCTAAAGCTCTGGGTACATATTGCCAGGTTGTCCTCCAAAAAAGTTGCACTAAGTTGCAGTGCTCCTAGCAATATATGATTTGTACCTATTTCCCTATGGCTTTGTCAATGGTAGGTTTCATATTGTTAATTTATTTTTGATAATGGATGTGCAGTGAGGCCTCCAAACAGTTTGAACGGACATTCATTTAATTTCTATCATTGCATAAAGGATCCACCTGCCTACTATGAAAGTTGCTCCTGTGGGCCAGGCGCAGCGGGTGACATCTGTAATCCCAGCATTTTGGGAGGCAGAGATGGGCAGAGACTGTTTGAGGCCAGGAGTTCAAGACCAGCTTGGGCAACATAGTGATACCTCATCTCTACTATAAATTTTTAAAAATTATCTGGGCATGGTGGCACCCACCTGTAGTCCCAGCTACCCAGGAGGCTGAGGCAGGAGCATTGCCTGAGCCCAGGAGTTCGAAACTGCAGTGAACTAGGGTCTCACCACTGCACTCAAGCCTGGGAGACAGAGTGAGATCCTGTCTCAAAAAAATGGAGGGAAGGAAGAGAAGGAGGGGAAGGAAGGGAAGGATGGGAAGGAAGGGAAGGAAGGAAGGTGGATCTCTCTGGAATGTGGTCCCTACTAGATGGTAGGTGGGTGGATCAGTGTGCAAGCCTACACCTCAGGGATGCCTCCCTGAAGCCCAAGCAGGCCTCTTGCCTACGCTTCCACAGTCCTGTGACCCTTTCCTTCAGTCACCTTCTCATAGCTGTCATTTTATGTGCATTTGGGAAACTGATTAGTTTATTTCTTCCCCCACAAGACTGTAACCCCATGAGGGCCTATTGTTTTGCTCACCATTGGATCACTTATCACCTGGTGTGTGCCTGGCAGACAGTCGGCACTCATTTAAATATTTGTTGAAGTGTTACAGCTCTTTTAGAATTTGTCTAGCAGGCTTTCTGGTTTTTGCTGGAAAGCCCCCCTCCCCCAAGAAAAGTACTTTTAAAAATGAAATGAACTAAATACATATATATATAAATATTTGTTGAATAAATGAATACTTAAAAATCTCATGAGTAAGTATGCCACAGCTCAACTGTGGTATGTATCTTTGCAAAAGGATTTGTCACTGGGTTTAATCAGAAACGTTTAAGGAACACGTACCACATGCCATGTCCTCTGAAGCATGGGGTAGGGGGGCAGTATACAAAAGTGAGAAGACAAGGTCTCTGCCCTTAAAAACACAGGCTGGTGGTGGGAGCCATGCGTCTGCTGTGGCTGCTGTGGGGTCTTGCCCTGTTCTCCCTGTAAAGGAAGCTTCGGGGCAAATGAAGCTGTTTACCCATGGTCATGGCAGGATGCGGTCATCTGGGACATCCTAGCCCCCAAGATCAGAACAAGTGTGGCCATCCTAAGTCATAGTCTCCCACAGTGATTTAGAACTAGAGAAGCGGGAAGTTTGGGCACTGGGAAGGATCTCGGAGATGCGCTAACACTTAGCTTCATCCTAGACCCCCAGGCACAAATCCCAGCTCTGCTGATTACAGGGCCCTGGCAGCCAGGCAAAGCACCCGCCTCTCAGCATTCACTGAAAAAGCCTCAAGGGCTGTGGGAGGATTCAAAGGTGCCTGGCACACGGTAAGCACTGACACACGTTAGCTGGTGAGTGATTTCCCCAAGGTCCTGCAGATCGAGAGGAAAACCCCCATCTCTTGACCTCGCAGCCCTCAAAGCCATGCTCATAAGGCTTTTGGTGTAAGTATTCCCATCAAGAGGAAGATGTTTTGGTTTTTTTATGCAAAGCAGCTTCAACTGAAACTGACCTCACCATGGGCGTCTGAGTTTGTTTTTGGAGAGGAGGGAGTGAAGGAGCCACCTCTCCAGGAACTGCGGGGACACACCCAGGTTGCCCAATCCCTCAGGGCAGTGGAGCCAAGTGCCTGCCAGGCCCCTTTCTGGGCTGGAGGGCCCTGTGGGGATGCCTTCCTCAGTGCCAGCTCCTCCACAGCCATGGGTCTGCAGGGGACAAACCCGGAGAGAACCTTCCCCAGGATCAGCACAGGGCGAGGTTATCACAGGCAGGCCTGGAGTGACCCTCGGGACCAGCAAGAAAAGCCACATAGGCCACACTGTCTCTCACCACGCAGGACGGGGCAACGACTGTTCCCACTCACGCTTTGCCTTTGAAGCTGCCCTCACTGCTTTTCAGGGCTCCTGGCTCATAATAACAATCCCGCCAGCCCTGGACGCATGCTGTCCCACCTCGGCTTCCTACTGGTTTTCTGCACAGTTCTTTCTCCAGATTACATCCCTTTCTGTCTCTACTCCCTCCATAAATTGGGGTGCCAGGTGCCCCTGTGATGGCCTGTCAGCCCTTTCTTTCCTCCAGTTGTGTACCTCTGGCTGGAACTCTGCTACTTCACCTCTTGGGGGACAGTCTGACCCACCCAGTAAACCTTTTCGAGCCAGGGCCTGGTGGGGTGAGAAGGAGGCTGTACCCTGCAAGTCCTCCAAGATCTAATCTCACCCCATCTGGTCCTGCTCTGTTTCCCGCTGATCCAACTGTTCTTCCTTTAGGGATAGAGAGGGCTTCAACACAAATGCCTCCTGACACCATGGCTTATAACATAAACTCTGTGCTTGGTTTTCTAAGCTTTGGCCTCCAAAGAAAAACCCTTTCTCAACATACTGCATACAACATATGCCTACTGGTTTTCAGACCATGCTGTCAACTATGGCTTTTGAAGCCTCTACATTGAAACTTTTTTGTTCTAGGCCAGAGCTGCTCAGTCACCTGTGTATAATAACCTGAGGACGTTACATGCTAAAACACAGATTTCCGGGCCTCATCCCTAGAGACTGAGATTGAGATTCAGTAGATGTGGGCTGTGGCCCCAGAATTTGCTTCCCTCTCAGGTAGTGTTGATGCTGCCGGTCCACCAACTCCACCTGGAGCAGGACTGTCCTCAAAACCTCAGCCCTTACCCCAAAGTAAGGAATGCTCCCAGCTTAAAGGGGAGAAGAGGAATGAAGGAAAAGATGCAGGCAAGAAATATCTCACTTAAAACATTTCCAAATACTGACCAACTTCACAGGCTTACCCTTGCAAAGTAATGAGTTCTTTGCAAAGCAAGATTCTGAGAAGTAAGGAAATTTGCCCAGGTCACACAGCTCTTGACTGGCAGAGGCTGGATCCAGGTGCTAACCTATCTGCTTTGTCCTGGCCCACTGAGTCATTGAATTCGTGTGAGATAGATTGTCACTGGCAGAACCATCACTAGACTCTTCTGACATGGCTGGTGAGAACTGTCATCTCTGCTACCCACACAGTGTTCACAAATACACATGCAGCTATCTCTACACCTGATAAATCCCACTGCTCCCCAGGTTAGGGTGCTGGGGTTAGTGTGTCTGAACAGTGGCCGGAGCAGCCTAGCTAGGAGAAGCATTCCCACCCTTGGGTCTTTCATGCCTGGCTTGATCCTTCTCTCCAGACAGCGTGACCAGGACTGATAGGTCCAGATGTTCTAGAATATTACTGACTGTGTAAGAATTCTCAAGCACCAAATATTATAAGGAGTAGAAAGCTAAACCAAGGGTTTAGCACTTTCTCAAAGTGTGGTCCCAAACAGGTGTGGTGGCTCACGCCTGTGATCCCAGCACTTTGGGAGGCTGAGGCTGGAGCGTAGATTGAGACCCAGAGTTCAAGACCTGGGCAACGCAGTGACACCCCCGTCTCTAAAAAATCTTTTAAAACAATTAGCTGGGTATGGTGGTGCGTGCCTGTAGTGCCAGCTACTCAGGAGGCTGAGGTGGGAGGATCACTTGAGCCCAGGAGTTCGAGGCTGCAGTGAGCTCTGATGAGGCCACTGCACCCAGCCTGGCTGACAGAGCAAGGCCCTGTCTCTAAAAAAAATTAAAAAAAATTAAAGAATTTTAAAAAATAAATAAAAATGTGTGGTCCCTAGACCAGGAGCATCAGCTTCACCTGGGAACTTGTTCAAAACCCAGACACTTGGATTCCAGCCCCGACCACTGAAGCAACAACTTTGGAGTTATGGCCCAGCAGCCCACATCTTAACATGCCTTCCAGGATTCTGACGCACAGCTAAGGTTTGAGGACTGCCGTTCTCTGGAGCGAGTTAGCCAGATCCCTAGTATGGCTGGGGAGGCTTTGATTTAGTGGCATGGAGGGTTCCCTGCTCTCTGGGTTAGCGCTGACGTTCACCCGTGGAGGAGGAGTTTGTGGAACACATGGTGATAATCTAGCTGTGAGGTCAGCTGCACACTCCCGCCTCCCTTGCTTGCAGCCTTGCCCTGGAGAGGATTTATTGCCAGGATAGTCTTGTTGCTGTGGTAACTCTTGCATTCAGGCCAGGCCCTTCCTTCCTCAGTGGGGGATAAATTTACATCACTTAGACACTAGGTAAACTGGATGTCCTTCTCCGTTCCCCAGAGCCCAGGGAAGCGTATTTATTGTCACTGCAGTGGAAGGCCGAATCACCGCCCTGGCCCAACTGGCCTTGGTGTCTTTTCTTTTCTTTTCTTTCTCCTTCCTCCCTCCCTCCTTCCCTCCCTCCCTTCCTTCCTTTCTTCCTTCTTTCGAGTTTTGCTCTTGTTGCCCAGGCTGGAGTGCAGTGGCATGATCTCGGCTCACTGCAGGCTCTGCCTCCCGGGTTCAAGTGATTCTCCTGCCTCAGCCTCTGAGTAGCTGGGATTACAGGTGCATGCCACCACACCTGGCTAATTTTTTGTATTTTTAATAGAGATGGGGTTTCATCATGTTAGCCAGGCTGATCTTGAACTCCTGACCTCAGGTAATCCACCCACCTCAACCTCCCAAAGTGTTGGGATTACAGGTGTGAGCCACCATGCCCGGCCGGTATATTTCTTACAATGTTCACGAACTCCCAATTTTCTGTTTTAGGGAAAAAGTAAATTGAATGTTATATATGGGGTCGGTGTGGAGGAAAAGTTAAATATTAAATTTGAATTCAATTAAACATGGACACAAACAATGATCACCAATTCCCGGAACAGGTTGTGTGAGTCTCTTGAGGTGTTCATCCAGCACTGTTCGGAGAAATCTCTATTTCAATCTACTCCTATACGTTAGTTATTGTAAAACAATAGACGATAGCAAAACAAGTTCACCTTTTTGTGTTCCTTGAGCTCAGTCATTAAGGGCCCTCATGACTGGGCCTCATGCCAAACAACTAGTTACAAAAAGAACTAGGCTTCCAGACCACGCTGAAGCTTCATGAGACCTCTCCTTGTCTGTGCACGGACAAGTGGCCGACCCTGGAGCCCAGGCTGTTGCTTCCCAATCTGGTGGTGAATCCTCCATAGTCTGGTGAGTGTAAATATCTTTTCCCTTCTTCCCTTCCCATTGCAATTTGCTTATTCCATCAATCTGCTTAGTATCTGTTTATTATTACATCATTTGCTTATTATATCTGCATTGCCATTTACATGAGATAAAGGTTGTTTACCCTTAAAGGTATTGTGTGTATGTCTTTTCTTCTCCCTTCGCGCGTTTCCCACACAGAACAGTCGGGTACTTTATATAGTATTAAAAAATTATGCTAGCCTCTGTTATTTCTGGAAGTGACACAGCAAGTACATGTGGGGCAAATTTGTGTGTGTGTGTGTGTGTGTGTGTGTGTGTGTGTGTAGGAGACATAACTCACATAAAATTCATCCTTTTAAAGTGTACATTTTGGTGGCTTTTCATTTTAAAAGTAAATGGTACCACAGGAGAACTTTCTGGAGTGATAGAAATGTTCCACAGCTAGTTTTGCATGACTATTCCGTGGGGCCATACAATTATCACAATTCTTCCTTAAACTGAACAACTGATGCCTGTTCATTTTATTGTATCTAAACTACATCTCAATTTAAAATAGTAATTTTTAAATTATTAAATTAAAATGCTGTTTTAACTCAAATTTAATGTAATTAAACATTTTTTAATTAAATAATTTTTAAATAATAATTTTAAAAGCAAATGGCACTTCTTTTTTAAAAAATCTGGCACAATTAAAATGTGGGAAACATACAGTGGTTGACTCAATGAAATAGTCTCCAAATTAACAAGCAAACAATATTGTATTTTTAGTAGAGACGGGATTTCACCACGTTGGCCAGGCTGGTCTTGAACTCTTGACCTCAGGTGATCTGCCAGCCTCGGCCTCCCAAAGTGCTGGGATTACAGGTGTGAGCCACCACGCCTGGCCACTGGCCTTATTTTTTAAAATAGTATGCCCACTCTCCAAATAAGCAATAGCCTATTATACATGTAATATATGTAATAGAATGTCTTATATATTCACCAGGTGAATGAGCAAGTTGGTTTTAACATGTCTGCAAGAATTATAACATTTGGGATTTTCCTTCATTTTATTCTAATTTTCATCTTAAGCTAGGTAGTGTACAAACAGGCAAATGATATAGTAAAACATGACTAAGACAAAAACAAAAAACAGCCTTAGTTTCTATGGAGAAATGATGTAATTATCTGAGGCAATTTTCTAAGCATGGGAAAAAGACATTTTAAGGGCCAATCATACTAGAAAAACAAATTCCATTCTGAGAAAGAAAATAAACTTTTATCTGAGGAATGCTTCAGTTATCGGGCCCAGAGAGGCATTGAAATGTGACAGAGTGTGACAGCAGTCACATCCGTGAGCTAAGTGACTACCTCTTGAAGCCATTTGCTATGTGGGCTCCAGACTAATGCCAAGCAGCCATAAAATGCCATACACTGGACACCATCGTGCACACCCTGTAGTTCAATAATGTACAGTTAATCATTAATCAGTGTTATTTCTATAAACCAATGAGCACTCTTGTCAAACAACTTTGTCAGCCCACCTTTTGTTCCCTTTTGCCCTTAAAAACCTGCTTGCAGCAAACCCTAGTGGGAGCACTCTGCAAAACAACTGGGAAGTGTGTCCCAGGCTGCAGTTCTCAACCTTGGCCCCAATAAACTCTCTCTGTTAATTTCGCCTCAGTGTCCTTCTTTAGGTCGAAAATTCTTACGGCTATCTTAGGTACATGCACTCAACTCCATTTCCTTATTCAAACCACAGACCATTACTTTTGAATGTGAGAATATATGTAATTACTAAAATATGCACATTTATTTATTTATTTTTTGAGACAATAGTCTCGCTTTGTCACCCAGGTTGGAGTGCAGCGATGCAATCTTGGCTCACTGCAACCTCCACCTCCTGGGTTCAAGCAATTCTTAGCGTCCCGAGCAGCTGGGATTACAGGTAAGCGCCAACACGCCCAGCTAGTTTTTTGTATTTTTAGTAGAGACGGGGTTTTCCTGTGTTGGCCAGGCGGCTCTCAGATTCCTGGGCTCCAGTGATCCGCCCACTTGGGCCTCCCACAGTGCTGTGATTACTGATTGTGAGCCACTGTGCCGGGCCGTATTTCTAAGGAGATATGTATGTTTTTGTTATGTCTTTTCTGGTTGTGAGATCATCTGTATGTGTTATGTGTGCAGGGGTTCTTATTTTAAGCTAGGTATCTATGTAGGTGAGAGTGAATATGGGATGCATTTATCTACAGCTGTGTGTGCACTCTCTCTAAAAGGTATGTAACTGGGGCACTGTGAACCAAAGGTGGGCCAGGAGTCACCGGCATAGATTTCAAACAGAGCTGGGTATGCATGGATTTGAAACAGGCAATGCTCCCACTCATGGAATGTAATCATAAACACATATGGCAGTTTTATAGTGATCATCTCCTTTTTTTCAGACAGGGTCTTGCTTCGTCACCCGAGTTGGAGTGCAGTGGTGCAATTTCGGCTCACTGCAACCTCCACCTTTTGGGTTCAAGCAATCCTCCCACTTCGGCATTCCAAATAGCACCACCGGCATGCTTCACCACACCCGGCTAATTTTTGTATTTTTTGTAGAGACAGGGTTTCACATGTTGCCCAGGCTGGTCTCGAACTCCTGAGCTCAAGCAATCTGCCTGTCTCAACCTCTCAACGTGCTGTTATTATAGGGATAATCTTTTTTTATTTTTATTTTTTTAAGGAAGAAGTATTCCCTTCTGTTCAGTACCTACTGAACAGCTAGTTCATGTTAAGCACCATTTTAGGAACTTTATAGCTATTATCTCCTGTAAGTAATCAGTACTACTAACCTAAACAGGTATGAACTGGCCCCGGTTTTTTTTTTTTTTTTTTTTTAGACAGAGTCTCGCTTTGTTGCCCAGCTTAGAGTGCAGTGGTGCGATCTCAGCTCACTGCAACCTCTGCCTCCCAGGTTCAAACAATTTTCCTGCCTCAGCCTCCTGAGTAGCTGGGATTACAGGCATGTGCCACCACACAGGGCTAATTTTTGTATTTTTAGTAGAGACGAGGTTTCACCAAGTTGGTCAGGCTGGTCTCAAACTCCTGATCTCAAGTGACCCAGCCTCAGCCTTCCAAAGTGCTGGGATTACAGGTGTGAGCCACCATGCCTGGCCTGAACTGGCCCAGTTTTTTTTTGTTTTGTTTTGTTTTGTTTTTTTGAGATGGAGTCTCGTTCTGTCATAGGCTGGAGTGCAATGGCACAACCTCAGCTCACTGCAACCTCCACCTCCCAGTTTCAAGCAATTCCCCTGCCTCAACCTCTTGAGTAGCTGGGACTACATGCGTGCGCCACCACATGTGGCTAATTTTTTGTTGTTGTTATTATTTTAGCACAGACGGGGTTTCACCATGTTGGCCAGGATGGTCTCGATCTCCTGACCTCGTGATCTGCCCCCCTCGGCCTCCCAAAGTGCTGAGATTACAGGCATGAGCCACAGCGCCCGGCCCCACTGGCGCAGTTTTATAGTTGAGGAACCTGAGGCTTTTCTAAAACAATGTAGTAAGTGGCAGAGCAGCCTGATTTCTGAGCCTGTAATTTCTTTCTCTACCACAAAGTCTCAACTAAAATGTAAAATAATTTCTTCAAGAAAATGAAAAATGATAAGCTCTCACTCCAGTTTCTAGTGATATGGAATGTGATATTAACTTTTTTGCTCAGAAAGCATCATATTTGATTTGTATGTAGAAGAGAATTCCAGATGTTTGCTTAAAGCTCAACACCACAAAACTGAAAGGATTCTTGGCTTTGGTTTCACTGCAAACAGCAGCAAGCTCCTGACTGGGAAGAGCATTTCCTCCTCTCTGGGCTCCTCCACACCACATCTCTCCTCAGTCCCCATGATAGACGGGTCCTCTTTCTCTGCCTGCCTCTTACAGTCTTCATTTCGCTCTAGAAGCCCTCCGTAGGCCAACTCATCCATGCCCCGGTTTTACCCCTCTTTCACCTGTTTCCAGGTGTAGCACCTAGATGGCTCTCCAGCAAACAATTCCAAAGCCTAACTCATTTTCTTCTTTATCCCCTCCTCCCCACATTCCACTTTTTTCTCCTGCATTTCTTTTATTATTATTATTTATTTATTATTTTTGAGACGGAATCTCACTCTGCTGCCCAGGCTGGAGGGCAATGGTGTGATCTTGGCTCCTGCAACCTCCGCCTCCTGGGTTCAAACGATTCTCCTGTCTGATTACAGGCGTGCACCACCAGGCCCAGCTAATTTTTGTATTTTTGGTAGAGACGCGGTTTCACCATGTTGGTCAGGCTGGTCTCGAACTCTCGACCTCAGGTGATCTGCCCGCCTCAGCCTCCCAAAGTGCTGGGATTACAGGCATGAGCCACCGCGCCGGCTCTCCTGCATTTCTATGTTGGCTTTCTTAGGGATGATAATGGTATTCTAGTCAGCTAGAAAGTCGTTTATCTTAGGCAGTGAGTACATGCTTCAATTTTTAGGGACAAAAGCCTTATATCTGTAACTTGTCCTTTTTTTTTTTTTTTTGAGACAGGATCTTACTTGGGTTGCCCAGGCTGGAGTGTAGTGGCACAAGATCAAGGCTCACTGCAGCCTTGACTTCCCAGGCTCAGGTGATCCTCCCACCTCAGCTTTCCAAAGAGCTGGGACCACAGGTGTGCACCAGCACATCTGGCTCATTTTTGCATTTTTAGTGGAGATGGGGTTTCACCATGTTGCCCACACTGGTCTCAAACTCCTGGACTCAAGCCATCTGCCTGGTTTAGCCTCCCAAAGTGTTGGGATTATAGGCATGAGCCACTGCACTTGACCTCAACGAGTTATGTATGCTTTTTGAAAAGCATACATATACAGGGAGATACAGCAAATGAGGCAAACTGTTAATTGATAAGAAGTGTGAGTATCCATCTTTCAACTTCTCTGCATATTTGAAAAATTTCAAAATAAAATATTTGAGGGAAATGCTAAGAACACAACAAAACCCAAATCTTTTGAAATTTAAGCATCAACATTGCTTTTGACCTCTCTCCCTCCCAAACCTGCAGAAGAGTACCTCCCATTGCCATCTTCGCACCACATTTCAATCAGGTTTGTGTTTTAAGGTTGAAAGCCACAGTCATCCTTCGAAAAACACTCTATACTTTGCTCTCTTAGTTGACCAACTATCACTAGGCTGTAAATGTTTATTTACATTCGACTTTATGAAAGTCGAGTGATATTACATTCGACTTTAGAGGCTTAAGCAAATAAAAATGTGCTTCCCAATTGCTGCGTGTAATTCCTTGAGATCAACTGTCAGAGACTTTCATCTGAGATGACTTGAGGTGATAAGGAAGCAATAGAAGTTGGCAGCAGCCTTGCTTTAATCCTCTCAGAGTTGCCAAGTTCCTGGCAAGACCTAGTTATTTTTTTATTGCTGTGAAGGTAACGCTGGAGACCCAAAAATGATACCCCAAATGAAGGCCGCAGAAGCAGTTTCTCTGTCCTCCTGTCTGTTGCCCGATTCTCCCCCAGGTGAGCCATAGAAACCAGAATTCCTCTTCTCCAAGGCGGGTCATAGAAGCCAGAATCCGTTTTCCTGAAAGCCAGCCATAAAACCTAAAGACATTGCTCTTAAATTTCCCCCACCTTTCTATGTAACAGCTGGCCATAAAGAAATTAAGACACTCATTCCAGAGGGATCTTACCCCGACACCTGGCAGGGGGTAATGCTGCAAACAGACCTTGGTGAGCTTCCCCATGAAGTCTATTCTAATAGCATTAGGACCATACCCTTTTTGTCCATATTTCTACATGTCCAATCATATTTCTACATTGACTTTTCATTGAACATAAGCATGAAAATGAATAGTTTTCCCTATATCTTTGGGTCTTCATTCTGAAGGCTACCATGTCAAGTAAAACTGTAAGTTTGTTATGCTTTTTCTTGTTAACCTGTCTTTTGTTATAGGGGTGTCAGCCATGATCCAATGGAGAGGACAGGGATCACTCCTTTCCTCAAGTGATCAGGCGGGTGGATCACTTGAGGTCAGGAGTTCAAGACCAGCCTGGCCAACATGGCAAAACCCTGCCTCTACTAAAAATACAAAAATTAGCCAGGTGTGGTGGTGGTACATGCCCGTGATCCCAGCTACTGGGGAGGCTGAGGCACGAGAATTGCTTGAGCCCAGGAGGTAGAGGTTGTGAGATGGTGCCATTGCACTCCAGCCTGTCTAGTCAGGGTGACACAGCAAGACCCTGTCTCCAAAAAAAAAAAAAAAGATAAAAGAAAAAAAAGTTAATGAACTTAGGTACCTACTTAGGAGAACCGAAAATATATGGCCACACAAAAATTTGTACATGGCTGTTCATAGCAGCATTATTCATAATAGCCAAAAAGTAGAAACAACCCAAATGTTTGTCAACTTACCAATGGATAAGCAAAAATGGCATATCCTTACATTGGAACAGTAGTCAGAAAAAGTAATGCAACACTGAATATAGACATGGCACAACATGGATGACTCTTGAAAACACTATACCAAGTTAAAGGAGCCAAACCCAAAGGTCACAGATTACATGATTCCATTTACATGAGATGTCTAGAATGGGCAAATCCGTAGAGGCGGTTTATTAGTATTTCCCTGGGGCTGGGAGCAGAGGGATTGGGACTAGGGAAATGACTGCTAATGGTACAGAGCTCTTTCTGGGGTGAGGAAAACGTTCTAGAATTAGATGGAGATGGTTGCACAACTTTATGAATATGCTAAAAACCACTGAATTGTGCAATTTAAATGGGTGAATACTATGGCATGTGAATTATATCTCCATTTTTAAAAGAAGTTAATGAAAAGTAACTTTCTTATTTCATTTTTAAAGACAGTCAGGGGAGCCCAGGGGCGTGTTGGATATGAGTGTATCTCTAGCCTTCACGTTACCATTGGCCAGAGGGAAGAGTGGCTCCAAACTCTGAAGGGTGCTGGCAAGGTTCCCCACCTTCCCCTCCCCAGCCCCCACAGGAACATCACAGTATGGCTTGGCATCTTTAGGGCAGATCTCAGTATGCCTTGCATTCCAGTCCACCTCCAGAATCCCAGCACTTCCTCCAAGATCAATCCTCATGTGAGTCTCCAACCTCATCCTCACTTCATTTTCCTCATTGTACTTACCATCTTTTATTCATATCCCACCAAATTTTGGCTTTGTTAGCTATACTGCAAACAGTAGGTGCTCAATAAACTACTAGTGAATGAATGAACTTGGGGGGAAAAAAGCTTACGCAGAAATCTGTACTGGATGTTATTTAAAAGATGAAATTTAATGGTTCAAATGTATTTTTCTCCCATAAAAATATTTTCTCTTCCATTTAAATATATATCTAATCTTTGAGAAATCTTGCACAAATCGCATTTTGTTACAGATGATCTAATTTACAAAGCTTTATAAATTTTAAGAAAAACATTCATAGGTCATAAACAAAAATTTCAATATGCAACATTCAAATTTACAAGAAAATAAGCACAAAATTTTAGACAATGCAGTTATTGCTGCACTCCTTTAATTCCTTATCTGGAGCCCAAAAAATGTAGACAAACCCTAAAAATGCAGCAGAAGCATTTCCGCACACTGGTGTCCAGAATCTAGTTTGTGCAGAAATGTTTCCACTAGATTTATAGAGTACTCTTTGGAAAAAAGAGGCGAGGGCTGGTCATTTGGTCGCCCTTTGGACCTTTTGCAACTCTTCAATGGGCTTCCATTGTTGGTTGATTGTTATAAGCTGAAGGGAAAAAAGGAAAAAAAAATTGTGTTAAAAATTTGACTTTCATTTGCATGTCCCTCTTTGGGATTTGTCTACACTCTCCTTCAGAAAAAGCATCACCATTGTGTTTGTACCTACCTCTTTCCATCTCTAAAACATGCACAAAATAGTAATGGGAGCTTTTTTCTATCAGCCCATCTTTTTAAAAAGCCCTTGGGTTTCTAAGTGTCATGCAATCACAGGGAAAGATCAAACATATGTGCCCTACTTTCACTTACCAGTATCCAGATTTTTAAAAGACAGAGTCTTGCTGTGTTGCCCAGGCTGGAGTGGAGTGGCACAAACTCACTGCAGCTTCTGCCTCCCAGGTTCAAGCAATTCTCGCACAGGAGCTGGGTTTACAGGTGCGTGCCACTATGCCCAGCTAATTTTCGTATTTTTAGTAAAGATGGGGTTTTACCATGTTGGCCAAGCTGGGCTCGAACTCCTGACTTCAAGTGATCCACCCGCCTCGGCCTCCCAAAGTGTTGGCACTACAGGTGTGAGACACTGTGCCTGGCCAGCATGCAGATTTTCAAGTTTGCCATGTATTATGTGAGCTGTAAGTTCCAAAAGTGTATGTGCTCCTCATAAGTGGATGGACAATGCTCCTGGCCTAGAGGAGGCTCTTAAAATTTCCTCATTTTAATTACTCGATGAAGGCACAATTGATCTAAGTTACACAATAAGGGTAAGGTACTAAATCTATTTTGCTGACAAAGGTGTTAAAGTTTGGGCAAAATGGAAATCATTTGTTTTTAATTTAACAATACCTTTTGCGGTATAGTAGGGTCCACAGTTTCCCAAGGTTCTGGATTTCTTTTCCGATCAAGGCTAAAATTAGTAGAAAGCCAATTAAACATTAAAATATGTGGATTTAAACCAACACTGATACTGGGTTTATAAATGTGCTAGGGACAATCTCATACTTAGGCATTTGTCTACTAATGATCAGGAACCATCAGTAGTAACTAAAATTGATGGGAAATTCTCTAAGGGAGTTTGAAGGTGTGGCTCAAATATTAAGCATCAATTCCTCTAAAGGGTAGGTGGTACTCTGTATTCTCTTGATGGGGCTACATTGCGGAAAGATCCCACAAACCGAATAACCGTGGGAGTAAAACTGCCAAGCCAAGGACATGCAATAATGTTCTTATCTCAGTTTGTGGGAGGGGCAGGTTGAACTCTGCAGGTGGTGAACTCCAGGGCTCTAGGCCCTTCTGCCAGCGATTACAGGACTGCCCTCTCCAGCCTCCATCAGTTTCCAGTTTATCTTTTCCTCATATTCCAGGATACATGTTTTTGGTTTTTACTTTCTTCTACCCAAAGTTGAGATTAGGTTCATCCTAGACAACTGAATCTATCAATTCTACCACATTAGTAAAAATCTAATAAGCTAAATTTTAACATTTTAATTAAAATGATTGCTTTATTGTATGTATGTATCTCCCAAAACCACTGAAGAACTTTAAATTTCAAAACTTAAAAAAAAAAAAGAAGCTTTACTTCACTGCCGGTGAGTGGAGGAGGGCCAATGGGTAAAAGAATAAACACAAGAAATAAACTAATTTGATTAATATCATGGGTTTTTAAATATTTTGTCTTTCTTCTTTTTTAAATTTTTTTCTAATTTTCATTTTCTGACTCATTGGTAGACAATATCATGAGTTCTCCGATAAAAGATGCTTTTTAACCCTGACTCCCAGTTCACAATTTAGCATTCTCATGCATGGGAAAAAAATAGGAAACTTCTATCGTACATTTCATAAACTAAAGGTCAACCAAACACTGCCAAAAACGTTTTTATAAATTGAGACCTACTCACATCACATCGGTTTTCCAAAAAGAATACACAGCAAAAGACGAGGCTCCACCCGCCGCCACACTCGTGAACAGCACCAAGGGAATGAGCTAACACACAACAGGTGGAGGGGACACATTCGGACATTTCAATATGAAACGTTTGAAACAGCCAAACAGCTACATTTATCTTATACTTTCTTCAAAATCTGTGCCATCTTTTCATCTTTAAAAATTAAAACTTTAGTCAAGATTTTCAATTGTTTTAAAAACTTACTTCCTTCCTTTTCATCAGGAGTTGGAAAAAGGTCATGATGACTTCAGCGAAGAATTGCCAAATCTAGAAATTAACAAGCCAAAGTACTGATCACCTGGTGGGCGCCAAACCGTTCACCGCGCCCCGCGAGCCAACCGCGGGCCGGCTCGTCCGCGTCTCCGCAGATGGCAGACTCACCTGGACGTGGGGCGGTGCGCACGGACGATGGTAACGCCCAGAACCGAACGGGCCGGCGGCCTCCCCACCTTATATATAGCAACCACAACCGCCCCGGGTGGGCCGGGCCAGCGGGCTCTGGTCACGCGCGTGGGGCGGGGAGCGCGCGGGAGCTGACTCGCTTTCCCCGTTGGGCACGCGGCTCCCGGGCGCCCCCTGCAGTTCATTGTGCGGCCGACGTGAAGCGTCCGAACGCGGGCGCTGGCGCCCCCTGCCGCTCGCCGCGGTCTTCCTTACCTGCCGACCCCGGTAGCTCTTGGCCACCCCTGGCGCTTGTGAGGAGTTTGAAGGTTTGGGGAGTAGGAGGTGGAACCCCTAAGAGGGGAGCGCTGATAGCCAAGACCTGAGGGAAAACCAACTCTTCTAAAAGGGGATCCGGGCCTGGCGCGGTGGCTCAGGACTGTAATCCCAACACTTTGGGAGG
>NC_045439.1:82234264-82314266 GCF_002776525.5 Piliocolobus tephrosceles
GGTGGCTTAAGCCTGTAATCCCAGCACTTTGGGAGGCCGAGACGGGCAGATCATGAGGTCAGGAGATCGAGACCATCCTGGCTAACACGGTGAAACCCCGTCTCTACTAAAAATACAAAAAAAAACTAGCCGGGCGAGGTGGCGGGCGCCTGTGGTCCCAGCTACTCGGGAGGCTGAGGCAGGAGAATGGCGTGAACCCCGGAGGCGGAGCTTGCAGTGAGCTGAGATCCGGCCACTGCATTCCAGCCTGGGCGACAGAGCAAGACTCCGTCTCAAAAAGAAAAAAGAAAAAGAAAAGAAAGAAAGAATTAGCGGGCGTGTTGATGTATGCCTGTAGTCCCAGCTACTGAGGAGGGTGAGGCAGGAGAATCGCTTGAGTCTAGGCCTTTGAGGTTGCAGTGAGCCAAGATTGCACCACTGTATTCCAGTCTGGGCAACACAGCCAGATGCTGTATTAAATAAGATACAATAAAACAAAATATTTAAATAAGCAAATAAACAAACAATAAAAGGGGGTCCGGAAAAATGAGCCGCAGACCCGAGGGTCCCGGGAGAGGCTCCCCGGTGCAGGTGGGTAAATTACAATTAATCCAATCACATTAAAAGCTCCAAAAATGTGGTGCTGTGCACATATGGAGATCATTAAAATTAAATTGTAAAGTTTATTTCAGAATAACTCCCAGGGCGTCCTGACTTTTTCCGCTAAACAACAACAACAAAAACAAAATAAAACAAAAACCCGAGGTTGAGGGAAAATAAAAGAATCAGCTGGGGAGGTTGTCAGGAGAAGCTCTTTCTGCAAATGACCCTGCCGACTGGCTTCCTCCTTGGGTTCCCTCCTAACTCTCCCCTAAGCCAGCAGCCTCACCTTGCAGTTTGCCGTGTGGGCTGCAATGCTAACAATTTCACAGAGCCAGGGGCTGTGTGTGTGCCAGACATTGAGCCAGATTCCCCTCGGCATTTTTGCAAAGTGGGTGCAAAGTCTTATTAAGACTCAGAGGCTCTGGTCATGTCACTGGTAAGTGGCGGCGATGCCCTCAGAACGCAGGTCTGTCTGGTGCCCAACACCATGGTTCTGTCTGCCCCCCTCTCATAAATACTGCAGTAAGTAAAGGACCGGTTATTTTAAAACAAATAGTTTGAAGTTCAAGCTGTAAGTTAAAGTTAAAAGGTAACATCTTAACATTCCCTGAAATTGGCTAGACCCTGCTCTGTTTCAACCCCATTTTCGTTCTCAACCTGGGTTTTGCAGTCAAATGGACCTGAGTTCAGAGCCTGTCCCTGCTATACTTATTATTAACAGCTGACTTTAAGTAAACTACTTAACCTTCATGAGTTTCAGTTTATATATCTGCAAAATGGGGGCAAACCCAGCGGGGGAGAGAGTTGGAAATGTTAGAATATATGTAAAGCATTCCGCCCTGCTTGTAGTAGGCACTCAACAAATAGTTACTGTATGCAAAGATTTGTTATTTTGTTTGTTTTGTTTTATTTTTTTGAGCCAGAATCTCACTCTGTCACCCTGGTTGGAGTGCAGTGGTGTAATCTCGGCTCACTGCAACCTCTGCCTCCTGGGCTCAAGTGATTCTCATGCCTCAGTCTCCTGGGCATCTGGGAATACAGGCATGCACCACCACACCTGGCTAATTTTTGTATTTTTAGTAGAGACAGGTTTTGCCATGTTGGCTAGGCTAGTTTTGAATTCCTGACCTCAGGTGATCCGCCCCCCTCAGCCTCCTAAAGTGCTGGGATTACAGGTGTGAACCACCACACCCAGCCTCAAAGATTTGTTTTATGTAAGGCTGATCATAAATGTAGTTTCCCACCCACTTACTCTGGCAAGGGTTCTTACTATTTAACCCCAGAGCTGTAAATAGAGACATTTGCTGATTGGATGGATCTACATTATATATGTCAAAGAAAATTCAACATTAATTCTCCTTGGTTTGTATTACCTAGAATCAGAGAAGCCTTTTAATGCAAGACTTCTAAGGCTAGCATGTCAGAAGGTTCTACAGAAAAAGTCTCATGTTATTAACAAAGAGAAGTTTTTCTAGGATGGAAGGAAGGGAGGGAGAGAGAAAGAGAAACAGGACGAAGAGAGAGAAGAAAGAAATCTTACAGTAGTATTTCATGACCCCAAAATTGAAATTAAAATGAGTAGCCATTGCCTATTAATGACCTTAAACACAGAACTGTGCTTGGCCAGTATCATTTCTTTTCAAAATGTAATGCAGTTTTTTAGTAGTCTAGGCATTATTCTGAGGATGGGGGCATAGCAGAATTAAAAAGAGTAGTAAGACAAAAATCACTTACTTCAAGGTGCATGCAATTTGGTGCCCATAAATAACTCTAAAGCAAGGCATGATCTGTTGCCAAGACAGGTGATTAGTTCTAACTAAGGGAGTCTGAGAAAACTTACCAAAGGTGGGGTATTTATCTGAATATACAAAAAGACAAATCAACTGTAAAAAGACATTTTGGGGGCAAGTGGGAAACTTAAATAGGTTCCAGACATTAGATGATATTAGAGGGATATTGTTAAGTGTCTTAGGTATGATAATGGTATTGCAGTTATATATATATATATATATCTCAGCTCACTGCAACCTCTGCCTCCCGGGTTCAAGCGATTCTCCTGCCTCAGCCTCCCGAGTAGCCGAGACTACAGGTGCACGCCACCACACCCAGCTAATTTTTGTATTTTTAGTAGAGACGGGGTTTCACTGTGTTGGCCAGGATGGCCTTGATCTCTTGACCTTGTGATCAGCCCATCTCAGGCTCCCAAAGTGCTGGGATTACAGGTGTGAGCCACTACGCCTAGCTGGTGGTTATATTTTTTAAAGGGTCTCTCCCTTTTTTAGAGCTTATATGTGGAAATATTTAAGGGAGAAATATCATGTTGTCTGGAATTTACTTTAAAATATTTCCACTAGGCCAGGTGCGGTGGCTCATGCCTGTAATCTCAGCACTTTGGGAGGCCGAGGTGGGTGGATCACCTAATGTCAGGGGTTCAAGACCAGCCTGACCAACATCTCTACTAAAAATACAAAAAATTAGCCGGGTGTGGGTGGGTGCCTGTAATTGCATAATCCCAGCTACTCGGGATGCTGAGGAAGGAGAACCACTTAAACCTGGGAGGTGGAGGTTGCAGTAGGTCAAGATCACGCCATTGCACTCCAGCCTGGGCCACAAGAGCAAAACTCCATCTCAAAACAAAAACAAGAGGGCCGGGCTCGGTGGCTCAAGCCTGTAATCCCAGCACTGTGGGAGGCCGAGACGGGCGGATCACGAGGTCAGGAGATCGAGACCATCCTGGCTAACACGGTGAAACCCCGTCTCTACTAAAAAAAATACAAAAAACTAGCCAGGCGAGGTGGTGGGCGCCTATAGTCCCAGCTACTCGGGAGGCTGAGGCAGGAGAATGGCGTCAACCCAGGAGGCGGAGCTTGCAGTGAGCTGAGATCTGGCCACTGCACTCCAGCCTGGGCAACTGAGCGAGACTCTGTCTCAAAAAAACAAAAAACAAAAACACTTCAACTAAAAAACAAATTATAAATATTTTACAAAATAATTATTTAATGTAGATGATAGGTATGTGTGGGTTTGTTATACTCTTCTTTTTATGTATGTTTGGAAATGTTTAAAATAAAACGTTTTTAAAATTCACAAATTGTAGGTAGTTAGTTACAGATATAATTTGTCCATATAACCTTTAAGATCTGCTTATTCCTATTTGCAGAAATAAAAATTAAACCCAGAAAGCGACATTTTTCTTCCTTTTCATAATGCCTGGGTATATCAAGCTTTTGAGAGATCAAAGTCAATATGTAGTTTCCCTGATTCAAGAATTATAACACTGTGCTTTGGGTGACTCATTTATATTTTACTGTTAAAAATATTAGGCCGGGCGCGGTGGCTCAAGCCTGTAATCCTAGCACTTTGGGAGGCCGAGACGGGTGGATCACGAGGTCAGGAGATCGAGACCATCCTGGCTAACATGGTGAAACCCCGTCTCTACTAAAAAATAAAAAAAAAAAACAACAAAAAACTAGCAGGGTGTAGTGGCGGGTGCCTGTAGTTCCAGCTCCGTGGGAGGCTAAGGCAGGAGAACGGCGTAATCCCGGGAGGCGGAGCTTGCAGTGAGCTGAGATCCGGCCACTGCAGTCCAACCTGGGCGACAGTGCGAGACTCTGTCTCAAAAAAAAAAAAAAAAAAAAAAAAAATTAAGGCAAATGCAGCAATTTTGAATTATGTACTCAATAAATTCTGTTGGCCAGGTGCCATGGCTCAGGCCTGCAACCCCAGCACTTTGGGAAGCAGAGGTGGGAGGATCATTCAAGGCCAGGAATTTGAGACCAGACTGGATAACATAACATAGCCAGACTCTACATTTTTTTTTTGAGACAGAGTTTCACTCTTACTGCCCAGGATGGAGTGCAATGGTGCAATCTCAGCCCACGGCAACCTCCGCCTCCCAGGTTCAAGCAATTCTCCTGCCTCAGCCTCCTGAGTAGCTGGGATCACAGGCACGTGCCACCATGCCCGGCTAATTTTTTGTATTTTTAGTAGAGACAGGGTTTTACCATGTTGGCCAGGCTAGTTTCTAACTCCTGACCTCAGGTGATCCACCTATCTCGGCCTCCCAAAGTGCTGTGATTACAGGTGTGAACCACTGTGCCCAGTCTACAAAAAATTTTAATAATTAGCTGGGTATGGTGGTGTAGGCCTTTAGTCCTAGCTAGTTGGGAGGCTGAGGCGAGAGGATTGCTTGAGCACAGAAGCTTGAGGTTACAGTGAGCTATGGTTGTGCCATTGCACTCCAGCCTGGAGTGAGACAGTTTCACTCTTATTGACCAGGCCAGAGTGCAATGGTGTGATCTTGGCTCACTGCAACCTTCACTTCCCGGGTTCAAGCCATTCTCCTGCCTCAGCCTCTCAAGTAGCTGGGATTAACAAGCATGTGTCACCACATCGGCTTTTTTTTTTTTTTTTTTTTTGTATTTTTAGTAAAGATGGGGTTTCACTATGCTGGCCAGGCTGGTCTCGAACTCCTGACCTCAAGTGATCCGCTCGCCTTGGCCTCCCAAAGTGCTGGGATTACAGACGTGAGCCACCGCGTCCAGCCCAAAACCCTATTTCTTAAACAAACAACAACAAAAAAACTGTCGCCAAAACAAATACAGTTGACCCTTGAACAACTTGGGGGTTGGGGAACTTACACACCCCTGCTCTCCACACAGAAATCTACATATAACTTTGGACTCCCCCAATATTTAACTACTTATAACCCAGTATTGACCAGAAGCCTTACTGATAACCTAAACAGTTGACTAACACGTATTTTGCTTTTTATATAAAGGTCTTACAATAAAGCAAGCAAGAGAAAATAACAATGTTATGAAGAAAATCATTAGAAAAAAAAATCATTCTTTTTTTTTTTTTTTTTGAGACAGAGTCTTGCTCTGTCGCCCGGGCTGGAGTGCAGCGGCAAGATCCCAGCGCGAGTAGCTGGGACTACAGGCGCGCACCACCATGGTGGCTAACGTTTTTATGTTTTAGTAGAGACAGGGTTTCACTATGTTGATCAGGATAGTATAGTTCTTGTTTTTGAGACGGAGTCTTGCTCTGTCACTCAGGCTGGAGTGCAGTGGGACGATGTCAGCTCACTACAACCTCCGCCTCCTAAGTTCAAGTGATTCTCCTGCCTCAGCTTCCCGAGTAGCTGGGATTACAGGCATGAGCCACCGTGCCTGGCTGAGAAAATATATTTCTTTTCATTTAGCAGAAGTGGGTCATCAGAAAGGTCTCCATCTCTTCAAATTGAGTAGGCTGAGAAGGAGGAAGAAGAGGAGGGGTTGGTTTGCTACTTCAGTGTGGCAGAGGTGGAAGAATATTCACATACAAGTGGACCCACGCAAATCCCAGCACTTTGGGAGGCCAAGAGGCGGATCACCTGATGTCGGGAGTTCGAGACCAGGCTGAACAACATGTTGAAACCCCGTCTCTACTAAAAATATAAAAATTAGCCAGGTGTGGTGGCGGGTGCCTGTCATCCCAGTTACTTGGGAGGCTGAGGCAGGAGAATCATTTGAACCCAGGAGGTGGAGGTTGCAGTGAGCCAAGATCATACCACTGCACTCCAGCCTGGGCGACAAAGTGAGACTCCGTCTAAAAAATAATAATAAGTGGACCCAAGGAGTTTAAACCTGTGTTGTTCAAGGGTCAACTGTATGTGACTCAAGAACATCCAGATTTTCTGCCCTATTGCCTGAGGTTGTGAAGTCAAGACCCCAGAAAAGAAGTTTGTCATTCAGTTCTTGAGCAATAAGAACACTTCCCACTCCAAAATGTAATGGAATTCATAGCCTCACCACTAGCAACTGGAGGATAGATGTGAAATTAGGGTCATCCCTGCCCCCAAACCCTGTGTACTGGCCAGGGTGCCCAGAAGGCACCACCAGGCCAGTACTGCCTAGGTAACCAGGATGAGAAACAGGCACCTCCCAGCCCTTCAGACCCTGGCAGCCCCCAAAGAAGTCCACTCAGGACACTTACCAGCATCACCTTCTGTGGCTGCCCCAGAGCCCATAATCCCTTGGGGGGGTCTTCCCCACCCACCCCCAGTTACCAGCAACTTGTAGAGCCTTTCTGTAGCTACTACCACCTAGGCTTGCAGGGGCAGGGAGACATGGCTGCTTGGTTCCTACCCCAGGAATTTAGATTTTTTTTTTTTTTTTTAAGATAGAGTCTCGTTCTGTTGCCCAGGCTGGAGTGCAGTGGCGCGATCTTGGCTTACTGCAACCTCTGCCTACTGGGTTCAAGCAATCCTCTTGCCTCAGCCTCCCAAGTAGCTGGGATTACAGGCGTGAGCCATTACGCCTGGCTAATTTTTGTAGAGACGGGGCTTCATCATGTTAGCCAGGGTGGTCTCGAACTCCTGACCAGCCTGAGTCAGGTAAGGTGATCTGCCCGCCTCAGCCTTCCAAAGTGCTGGGATTACAGGCGTGAGCCACCATGCCCGGCCAGGAATTTAGATTTTAATCAGCCCAGCTCGGGCTTTTATGAGAAAAACAGAGTATTTCATTATTAAATATTTTTTGTTGAAATTCTTTCTCCCTGTTCCTGATGGTGGATGTGTTCATCCTGACACCTCATCCTTCAGTGGCTGCCTTATGACCAGGCTTATAACACTGGATTTGCTGAATTTTGGGGGTTCCAGGGATGTTCTATATTGTCAAGGTTAGTCAGCCTAGAAAGTGGCCCAGAAAGCAGTTTGAGTTCAGTTTATAGGGAAAACTGTTTACACTTCCCGGTATACCAGAAGAAAGGTGTTAGAAGCTGGTGTTTTAATTTTCTCGCAGATCAAGAATACAGCTTTTGGAAGTTGCCCAGAGTCATTCTGAAATCAGATTGGAACAGGATCAAAGAAATTCTTGATCTCATTTTGTCATCTATTGAGCATTTATGCTCAGGAAGCTTCCAATGTTCTGCTGAGAAGTTAGAGTCCTCCCTCTATATCTGCAGGGAATTGGTTCCAGGACCCCTCTCAGATACCAAAATCCACGAATACTCAAGTCCCTGACATACGATGGTGTAGTATATGCAGGTTGCGTACACACGTCCTCCTGGTTATACTTTAAAAAACATCTCTAAATTACTTATAATACCTAATATAATATAAATGCTATGTAAGTAATTGCTACACTGTTGTTTATTTATGATTTTTAAAATTTGTATTTATTTATTTGAGACACAGTCTTGCTCGGTCACCCAGGCTAGAATACACTGGTATGATTTTGGCTCACTGCAACCTCCACCTCCTGGGTTCAAGCAATTCTCCCACCTGAGCCCAGCGTAGCCGGGATTACAGGCACACACCACCATGCCCCAGCTAATTTTTTGTATTTTTAGTAGAGATGGGGTTTCACCATAGTAACCAGGTCGGTCTTGAACTCCTGACCTCAGGTGATCTGCCCACCTCGGCCTTCCAAAGTGCTGGGATTATAGGTGAGAGCCACCACACCTGGCCTATTTTTTATTGTTGTATTGTTTTTGTTTTTTCAAGTATTTTCAACCCACATGGTTGGTTGAATCTGCCCATGTGGAACCCACAGATGGGGAGCGCTGACTTTAATTACAATTTAAAAAGACATCTTCAAATCAGCTCAGCCTTGAACAAACATGGTTGCTAAATTACCAGCCTACTAGAAACTTTCTGGAAAAGAAAGACATCTAGCCCACAGCTAGATGTCTGAGTTAAGGGGTTCAGGCCAGGGTTTGTCAGCTGCAGGATGGCTGCCTTGTTCAATAAGATCAATAACCAACAAAGAAAATATATAGTAAGAATTCCGGTATGTTTTCTAGGTATTTTCCTATACTCAAAAGCAAAGGTCAGTGTGTTAGAATAATTTTAATTGAGTATTTTATACCTATAAATCAGATTTTTTCCTTAATTATTCCCAATAGTCCTGGCTGCACTCAGCAATAGGAAACTTTCCAGTAACTCCTTAACATTTTTTTTTTTTTTTTTTTTTTGAGACAGAGTCTCGCTCTGTAGCCCAGGCTGGAGTGCAGTGGCCGGATCTCAGCTCACTGCAAGCTCTGCCTCCCCAGTTCATGCCATTCTCCTGCCTCAGCCTCCCGAGTAGCTGGGACTACAGGCGCCCACCACCTCGCCCGGCTAGTTTTTTGTATTTTTTAGTAGAGACAGGGTTTCACCGTGTTAGCCAGGATGGTCTCAATCTCCTGACCTCGTGATCCACCCGTTTCGGCCTCCCAAAGTGCTGGGATTACAGGCTTGAGCCACCACGCCCGGCCACTCCTTAACATTTTATGACTTCATACATTTCATGCAGTAGTCTCTCATCATACACTCTACTTCTTTTGAAGCACTTCTTACCATTGTAATTAATTCACTGACAATTTGTCTGATGCCTGCCTTGTTCACTGGATGTTCCAGCACCCAGCTTAGCACCTTGGGAGTGGAGAATGGCCTACTAACATGTTTACCAGATATTGTTAGGTGAGAAGATCAAGAGTTATGCAGTATCATTCCTTTCTGGTTTTAAAAATTATCTGTACATGCGTGAAGGACTGGAAGGTTAAACACTAAAGGATTTTTTTATGTTTTTGTATTTTCTAGTATTCTAAATTATTTTGTAATAAATGAAAATAAAAATGTACATGTAACCTGTCTCTTTAAAAACTTTAAACTACTTGCAACTACAAAAGGAAAAATAGCAATATAGTGGAGAAACCAGACAATACTGCAAACAAATGATCAAAATTAACATCAATAATGTACAGATGTCATGTGTCTTCAGCTGTGATACTCTGAGAACACAATGCCCCTATGTATGCTCCATTGGTAATACATAACCTGAATCTACCATGACAAAACATCAACTACAAGTCCAGGAATGAACTGTTCAGTAAAATAATTGGTCTATACTCTTCAAAAATGTCAGGGTCAAGAAAGATTGAGAAACTGTTTCAAGTTAAGAGGCTAAAGAGACATGGTGACTAAATGAAATGTGTGATCCTAGACTGGATCCTGTAATGGGGAAAATTATCACATAGGACGTTATTGTGACAATACATGAAATTCACTGGATGATAGATTAGAATACTGTGTCAGTATTAAATTTCCTGAATTTAGTCATATAATAACCTTATTTGTAACAAATACACACTCAAGTATTAAGGGGGGAAGGGGACATTATGTATATAATCTATTCTCAAACCACTCAAAAAAAACTGTGTGTGTGTATGTGTATATGTACAAGGGGTGGGGAAGACAGAGAAAGCAAATGTGGCAAAATGTTAAAAATCAGTGAATCTGGGTTTGAGCACATAAAAATTATTTGTACTATTTTTGCAACTTTTCTGTAAGTATGAAATTATTTCAGGGTTTAATAAAAAAGCAATCACCCAAAACCAACCACCCCTTACAACAAAATCAATACACACATACTTTCTTCCTAAATTACAGTATTTTATTTAATATGCCTTTTAAAAATAAATGAGCCTTAGCTTATCAGGCACAAGGTTTTGTGTTTTTTGTTTTTTTGTTTTTATTTATTTACTTACAGGAAATACAAACAAATTCTAAAAGTGTGAAGTTGCAAACGACAGGCAAGTTTACATTTCAACTAACGTGAACAACTGAACAAGGGTGTAAGGTGATTTTTAAATACCTTCCAAGTTAGAAAATCCTTCTTTCTTAAATAAGTTTTCATATAAAGCCAAGTCCTTGCGACTTAACGATGGTTTTACAGTCTTAAGTGATTTTAGAAAGTGCTCTTGTTTCACTGTAGTTGTGTCTAGTCCATTTTCTTGCAGAGCCAGCAAAGCAGCCTATTAAGAGACAAGCAATAGAAAACAATTTCTTTTTGCTTTCTTTTTTGAGACAGAGTTTCGCTCTTGTTGCCCAGGCTGGAGTGCAGAGGCGCGATGTCGACTCACTGCAACCTCCACCTTCTGGTTTCAACCCATTCTCCTGCCTCAGCCTCCCGAATAGCTGGGATTACAGGCGTCTGCCACCACACCTGACTAATTTTTGTATTTTTAGTAGAGATGGGGTTTCACCATGTCAGCCAGGTTGGTCTCGAACTCCTGACCTCGTGATCCACCTGCTTCAGCCTCTCAAAGTATTGGAATTACAGGCGTTAGCCACAGCGCCTGGCCTCTTTTTTTTTTTTTTTTTTTTTTTTTACAATATATGGTAATACTTTAAACTCTGAATGGAAAATCTCAGCCTCACTTCATAGGATTCTAATTTTCATATCACTAAAAATATTATGCTAAAAAGTTAAATAAGGTGATTAAAAATCCACTTTGTATACCATAACCTCTTACATTAATGGGAAAAAAGAAAGCCTTACATGGGAAGAAAGAAAAAGCAAGTTGTATATTAATATATATTTTATGAACCCACATGTACTTTTAAAGATGAGAGAATATCTTCTTGATGGTGAAGTAGGGAAGAGTCTTCAGCCAGCGCTTATTATAAAGGAATAGATGAAACACATACCCTATGACCCAGCAATTCTCCTTGTAGCTAAGTATGTTTACAAATAGACAGAAGTAGACATGGGAACTAAGAGGCATGTACAAGGCTGTTCACAGCAGCATAACTCATAATGGCAAAAAAGTAGAAACCCAGATACTCTAAAATAAAAGAATGGATAAACAAATATAGAATATTCGTTTACTAGAATATTATAAACTATGTTACACACAAAACCATGATGAATTTCTTTTTGGGTTAAAGAACCAGACAGAAAATAACATATGCCACATGCTTCCATTCATATAAAGTTCAAAAGCAGACAAAACTAATCCCCACTGTTGGAAGTGAGGACAGTGGTTCCCTTTTGTGTGTGTGTGTGTGTTTTTTTTTTTTTGGGGAGGGGGACAGAGTCTTCCTCTATCACCCAGGCAGAAGTACAGTGACATAATCATGGCTCACTACAGCCTTGACCTCCAGGCTCCAGTGATCCTCCCACCTCAGCTTCCTGAGTAGCCGGGACAATTAAAAAAAAATTTTTTTAGAGACATGGGCTCCCCATGTTGCCCAGGCTGGTCTCAACTCCTGGGCTCTGATGATCCTCCTGCCTTGGCCCCAATAAAGTGCTGGGATTACAGGCATGAGTCACTAAGCCCAGTTCTCTTTCAGAAGAAGGTAGGTGACAGAGGTTGGGAAAGGACCCAAAGGAAGATTCTGGGGTGTTGATAATGTTCTATTCCCTGACATAAGTAGTGATTATAAAAATGTGATCATTTAATTCAATGAACTGTACCCTTATGATCCATGCATTTTTCTGAATGTTATATTTAGTACAAGTTTACGAAAAACTTTTTTTCATAAGCCTGTACCACACAGGCTTTTAGTAAATACTGCTGAGTGAATGAACATTTGAAAAGATGAAGAAATGTTTCGAACCACAAATTTCTTCACTAATTAACTTACTTCTGTGCAGAGGTTTCTAAGATCAGCTCCAGAAAAAAAACAGGTTTCTGCTGCTAGGTTTTCTAAGGAGACATCAGGACCTATTGGCATGTTTTTTGTACAGACTTTTAAAATAGAAAGCCTGCCCTGGAACAAAATAAAAAACAATATTTTAAATCTTATAACATTTATGTTTGATACAATGATTTATTAAAATATTTTTAGCTTGAGTTTTCTTTCACATTACCGAGAAAGTATATACAGGGGTTAGAAAGACTAAGTCATCAATGGCCCATATGACAATGGTAAAAATCATGACATCATAAAATACTTATGAATCTCTCTCTTTTTTTTGAGATGGAGTCTTGCTCTGTAGCCCAGGCTGGAGTGCAGTGGCACAATCTTGGCTCACTACAACCTCCGCCTCCTGGGTTCAAGTGATTCTCCTGCCTCGGCCTCCCGAGTAGCTGCAATTACAAGCGCCTGCCACCACACCCAGCTCATTTTTGTATTTTTAGTAGAGACGGGGTTTCACCATGTTGGCCAAGCTAGTCTCGAACTCCTGACCTCAGTTGATCTGCCCGCCTTGGCCTTCCAAAGTGTGGGATTACAAATGTGAGCCACCACGCCCAGCTGAATCTCTCTTTTGGGTACAAATAATACTATTAGACATGGCTTAAGAAGCAAATACATGAATTATCAGATATAACCTAAAGGTATAACAGATAATAAATTTTCTTTTTCTTTTTTTTTTTTTTTGAGACGGAGTCTCGCTCTGTCACCCAGGCTGGAGTGCAGTGGCCGGATCTCAGCTCACTGCAAGCTCCGCCTCCCGGGTTTACGCGATTCTCCTGCCTCAGCCTCCCGAGTAGCTGGGACTACAGGCGCCCGCCACCTCGCCTGGCTAGTTTTTTGTATTTTTTAGTAGAGACGGGGTTTCACCGTATTAGGCAGGATGGTCTTGATCTCTTGACCTCGTGATCCGCCCGTCTCGGCCTCCCAAAGTGCTGGGATTACAGGCTTGAGCCACCGCGCCCGGCCTAAATTTTTTTTTCTATCCCTTCAAAACTTGATAAAAGCTCAAGGAACAAAAAAATTCACTCTGTGCCTTTCGCCCTCCCTGTCAGTGGCTCTGGATGTTAATGACAAAAAATGTACTGGTTGACCATGATACACTGCATGATCTCTGTAATCTCAGGTTTCTGCATTGTACTTTAAGGACAACACATTTACTGGTTGACCACGATATACAGCATAATCTCTGTGATTTCCGCCTTCTGCACTGTACTATAAGGATGCTGACTCAATCTTCAAAGCTCTTTTAACACTTTACAATTCCTCCACTCTAGTTGCAAAATAATGCTGAGTTGACTCCGTATTTAGAGTCTGCCACAACACATACAATAACCACCTTACATTTAGGCTTATGTTTCTCTGTGAACAGGATCAGAGTATCCAACAAAGGCAGATCAAAATTATGATGCAATGAAAGGAAGGAAGGAAGGAAGGCAAGGAAGAAGGTGGAACCCAGGGTGAGTAGAATACCATGGACACCTATATCCAAACTGGAATCCCATTCTGCTGAGCTCACACAGAGTAAATGTTTACAATGATTACCTTGTGATCTGGAGGTGGAATATAGATGATCTTATCTAATCTTCCAGGTCGTAACAAAGCAGTATCTAACACATCAGGTCTATTTGTTGCTGCAACAATCATGACACTTCGGTTAAAAACTTCTTGAAACTCTGAGGGCAAACACACAACAAAAAGTAATTTCAATCAGTTGTTAGTAAGTTTTTTAAAAATTATAAATCAGAAGGCTATTTAAATTGAAATAGGGATATCCTTTTCTTGGGACCAGAATGCTTACATCCCCTTTCCAGACCAGCTTCTTGATATCAAGATATCCCAGAAACAAATCATTAATCGAAGAAGTACTTTGTGTGCATGGCTAAGGGAGTACCTAAGAGATATTCTCCACATGAAAACTTATGAAAAGCCTTATCCCAAAGAAGAGAACACTCATCTGGTGACTTGAGTGCACCTGAGCCTCCAATGAAGGATTACACCTTAAACGGGCTACTTGAAAAGACAGATATGTATGACCAAAAGGTGGAGATATATGGTTACAGAAAAGTCTTGACTCTCATATGCCTAAAGAGTCGAAGATTTACTGGACTTTTTATTTGTCTGTGAAAAGACAATCTAAGTTGCAGGTATGCAAATCCTGGATAAAGAAATGTCTGAAAGCAGACAGAGAAAGGCTTTACATATACTAAGCATTCAAAATCATTTGTTGAATAATCAGGCAACTCTCCAGTGACATAATCCCTCAAAGTACTAAGTTCCCTATGTTTGCAAGTATTTTAGCAGATGCTGGGTGAATTCCTGTCAGATGCTATAGAAGGAATTCCTGTATTATGGAATGATTTGACTAGATAACCTCGTGGGTACCTCCTAATTCTAGTATGACATGTTCCTAAGGAGTGTATGCAACAATCCCATGCAATAATTTTAAAAATAGGAAATGAGTGAGAACAAGAAAGGAATAAAAGAAAAGAAAAAGTATCAGGGATAATTTAAGGATACCAAACTCTATCTGGAGAAGAGACTCAGAAAGAGAGGGAGGGGACTTCCAAAGGCCATTTTAATTCATTAAAACCAAAGAAACTCATTTCTCAAGAAAACTGGAAATTTTCCATTACTAAGACTATTGGAAATAATATCCTTTGTCATTCATTCATTCATTCATTCATTCATTCATTCATTCATTCATTCATTCGTAGATGGGGCCTTGCAATGTTGGCCAGGCTAGTCTCAAACTCCTGGTCTCAAGCAATCCTTCTGCCTTGGCCTTCCAAAGTGCTGGGATAACAGGGGTGTGCCACTGTGCCCAGCCTACATAAAAATTTTTAGAAAGAAATGAATACTGGTTTCTTAGGACATGGAAACAAGAATAAACTGCTTTCTCTATTAGCAATAAGAAAATTATATTTCTCATTCTTAGGAAAAATAAAATCTACATTCTTATATTTAAGATAACTTATTATAAGATGTACCTCACCTTTTCTAGCCAAATCACAATTTTTATTAGCTCTAAAAGCCCTAACAAAGTCAAACTGAAATTATAATAAATCCTTCTACGAGATGAATTCAGCGTAAGTAAAGCTATAGCATATATGCATTCTATTTAATGTTGGCCTGGATTTTAGGTGCATTCTGGCTAATAAATACCTCTTCATTTTTCAGCTCCTGGTATTTACCCTGTTGACTTGATTTACTTCCTCTTCTCTCTATTGCCTTAAGTCCAATACCATCTAATTCATTCAGGAGAACAGAAAGAACTCGTTCTTGAACATCACATCCTGTCTTGCTGGCTGAGCGAGCTCCCAAGATTGAATCAATTTCATCCAGAAACACAATTGCTGGAGTACTTGCTCTTGCTTGTCGAAATATCTTTTGTTAGGAAAAAAATATTAAAAAGCTGTATGTTATACATTAGTCATGTGAATGTATGCTTTCCACATTACTATTTATAATTCTGTTTTTGAGACAGTCATGCTCTGTTGCTCAGTTTGGAGTATAGTGGTGCAATTTCAGCTCACCGCAACCTCTGCCTCCTAGGCTCAAGCAATTCTTGTGCCTCAGTCTCCCGAGTAGCTGAGATTATAGGTGTGCGCCACCACACCCACCTAATTTTTTTGTATTTTCAGTAGAGATGGGGTTTCGCCATGTTGGCCAGGCTGGTCTCAAACTCCTGGCCTAAAGTGATTCACCCGCCTTGGCCTCCCAAAGTGCTGTGATTACAAGCATGAGCCATCACTCCTGGCCACTATTTATAATTTTTAAAATATATAAAAAAAGATTCTGAATTCTAGGAATTGGGGAACGAGTAAATAAAACAAGAAACAATGGAGTATTATGTAAGAGTTAAAACCCGTATTTTCAAAGAATTGATACTATAGAATTTCAAAAGTGGTAATATTAAGTTTTAAAAAGCAGGATAAAGCTATAGATATATAAAACCTACTCTTGATTTTATTTAAAACAGAAAAAAAAGACAAAGGAAATTCACCAAAATGTTAACAGTAGGTAGGAAGATTATGAAGGCTTTCATATTTACACTTTCCTATATTTTCTAAATTTTCAATAAACATGTATAACTTTTTTAACTGGAAAAAACACTAGTAATATTTTAAAAAATGTTTGTCCATAAGAAATGAAATAAAAATTCAAAAGTAAATTTAAACATATGGGGAAATAAACAAACCTGAGACAAGAATTTTTCTGAATCTCCAACAAATGGTGAAAACAGATCAGCTCCACTCACTGAAACAAAAGAGCAGTGACAGCTTGTGGCCAGGGCCCTCACCAGAGTGGTTTTAGCACATCCAGGGGGCCCATAGAGGAGAACTCCCTTTGGTTGTATCAGGCCCATCCTAACAAATTCCCGAGGGAATTTCAGAGGCCACTCAATGCTCTGAAAGTACACAAAAAGAGAGGAGTTATTTTAGTGTAATAATAAAATGTCAAATCATCCAGTAAATTCATTTGTTCATTTAACAATTCTCAGGCTCCTGTTATGAGCTAGAAACAGTCCATTCTCCACACTGCAGAGATCTTATAATTTGAGTCAGGTGACATCACTTCCTCTTTAAAATCCTTCAATGATTTACTATTAGAACGAGAATAAAATCCAAATTCAAACTCCTTACTCACCACAGCTGACAAGGCCTTATATAATCTGACTATCTCCTAAACACTTAGTTTGTTCCCATCTCAGAGCCTTTCCTTGCTTTCCTCGCTGCCTGAACGTTCCCCTGAGATCTTCATGTGGCTATCCCCCATCACTCAGGTCTCAGCACAGATGTCAATTCCTTGGAGAGGTCTTTCCTGACCACCTGGTTAAAGCGTAACCCCCCCTCCTCCTACTCATTCTCTATGCTACTGCTCATCCTTTACTTTTAAAGCACTTATTCACTATTATTATTTTTCCACGTTGGGTTTGTCATTCTACTCTGCTAGAACATAAGCAAAGCTCACCTTAAAATCCCCAGCACCTAGAACGACACCGACCCAAAGGAGGCACTCAGTAGTAGTAAACTGAATAGTGAATGAGTCCTCATTACCTTTAAGGTAAATGGTTTTTAGCCATTTTAATCATTATTTTACAGATGCAAAAACTCAGGCTTAAACCAAGTTAAGTAATGGCGTTGAAGTGGAGATAGGAGCCAGATCACAACAGGCCTTGAAAGCTTTAGTCTGCACTGAGGAAGCAGTATGAAGAATGGATTGGAAGGAAATGAAACTAGAGGCAGGGAGACCAGTTAGAAGTTTCTTGCAATGATTCAGTCTACAAAAATAAGGCTGGAGTGTCACAAGCAGTGAACATGGTGTGGAAGGGATGGGTATTTGAAACATAAAACAGAATTGTACTTTACATAAGGACAAAGTTCTAACGCTATGCCTTTAGAAGACAGATTTCTGACTTAGGGGATGGGGTGGCTAGCTGTATTAACTGAGGTAGGGGATCCAAGTGTGGGGGCAGAGCTGACTAGCTGAACTTTGGACATGCTGAGTTTGACATCTCTGGGGTTATCCAGTAGGCAGGCAGTGAAGTAGTTCTGATGATCAGAAGAAACGTCTACTCTAGATATACAGATTTCTGAGTCAACAGTTTTCAGGGGTCAGTTGATGCTGCGGACATCAAGATCATCATAAAATCACCCACAGCTCCAACAAGAGGACTCCGGGAGCCTCTTGAGCACTAACATTTAAGGCAGGGGAGAGGGGTGCCCAGAAAGGCAGAAAAGCTTAATGTCTCAAAGCAAAAGAAACAGAGTACTTCCAAGAGGAAGGTGTGGCTAATTTCTCTCATGCATCTTGTAAAGATTAAATAAGACAATGCATAAAAAATATTGGCACCTATTATAAATGCTCTTATCCATGGACTCAAAAATTCTAGGGTTCACTGCAGATAGAGTTCCTGGCTAAGACGAAAAAATTATAATTATTACTTATATATCAGTCTGTTATGTGTGTGGTTAGAGAAACCTAGTTCATTAGGGCAGGATCACAGGTAGGCGAATTGGCAAAATCAATTTCTGAAACTGTAATGCAGGTGAGGGATCTGAAGAGTTGTGATCTGAAGAGTTGTGAAATCCACTATCAGGTAGCCATCTTATTCATTTCAATTTTGTGCTTTTACCAGTCCCTGTACTGCGTCCATTTAATGTCTTTTAGATCAGATATCTAGGCAAACTAAGGCCTTCCACCTATATTTGGTACAGCCCAAACTAAGAAGAATTTTTACATTTTTAAATACTTGAAAAAAAATCAAAAGAATATTTTCTGACGTGAGAATTATATAATTTCAGTGTTCATAATTTTATCAGAATATAATTACTCATTTACATATGGTCTACAGCTGCTTTGGTGCTACAATGGCAGAGGTGAGTGGTTGTGAAGTTTAAAACATTTACTGTGTGGCTCTCCCTACAGAAAATTTGCTGACCCATTTTAGATTATAAATTGATTTTTCTTTTTTTTTTTTTTTTTGAGATGGAGTCTTACTCTGTCCCAGGCTGGAGTGCAGCGGTGCGATCTCAGCTCACTGCAACCTCTGCCTCTTGGGTTCAAGCAATTCTCCTGCCTCAGCCTCCCAAGTAGCTGGGATTACAGGATTGCGTCACCACACCAGGCTGATTTTTGTATTTTTAGTAGAGACAGGGTTTCATCATGTTGGCCAGGCTGGTCTTGAACTCCTGACCTTGTGATCCTCCCACCTCGGCCTCCCAAAGTGCTGGGATTACAGGCGTGACCCACTGTGCCCAGCCAAAATTTTTAAAAATATTTTTTTAAAGACACAGGATCTCACTCTGTTGCCCAAGCCGCAGTGCAGTGGTGCAATCATAGCTCACTGCAGCCTCCATCTCCTGGGGTCAAGGCTCAAGTGATCCTCCTGAGTAGCTAGGACCACAAGCAGGTGCCACCACACCTGGCTAATTAAAAAAATTTTTTCGTAGGCCAGACATGGTGGCTCATGCCTATAATCCCAGCACTTTAGAAGGCTGAGTTGGAGGACTGTTTAAGCCCAGGAGTTCAAGGCCAACTTGAGTAGCACAGTGGGACCTTATCTCTCCAAAAAATTAAAAAATTAGCCAGGCGTGGTGGTATGCACCTGCAGTCCCAGCTACTTGGAGGCTAAGGCAGAAGGACTGCTTGTGCCCAGGAGTTCAAGGGTACAGTGAGCTGTGTTTGTGACACCATACTCTAGCATGGGTGACAGAGCAACCGTGTCCCAAAAAAATTTTTTTTTGTAGAGACAGGGAGTCTTACTATGTTGCCCAGTCTGGTCTTGAATTCTTGGCCTCAAGAGATCCTCTTGTCTCGGCCTCCTGAAGGGCTAAGACTACAGGTTACACACTTTTCTCCCCCCCAGACAGGGTCTTTCTCTGTCGCCCAGGCTGAAGTACAGTGGTGGGATCTCGGCTCACTGCAACCTCCGCCTCCCAGGTTCAAGTGATTCTCCTGCTTCAGCCTCCTGAGTAGCTGGGATTATGGGCACCTGCCAGCATGCCCAGCTAATTTTTGTATTTTTAGTAGAGACGAGGTTTCACCATGTTGGCCAGGCTGGTCTCGAACTCCTGACCTCAGGTGATCCACCCGCCTCAGCCTCCCAAAATGCTGGGATTACAGGTATGAGTCACCGTGCCCAGCCTTAGGTTATGAACTTCTTTTTTCAAAATAGAGACAAGGGCTTGCTATGTTGCCCAGGCTGGTTCTGAATTCCTGAATTCAAGCAATCCTCCCCCCTTGGCCTCCCAAAGTGCTGGGATTATAGACATGAGCCACCACACCCAGCCGTAGTTATAAACTCTTTAAAGCAAAAACAAAAAAAGAGAGGGTCGAGGTGGGAAATTATAAAAACCAATTTAGACATCCATAGAAGTCCAATTAAATAAGGAGTGAAAAGCAATCATTGGATTTAGATGTTAGGATCACATTAGTGATAGGAGAAAGAGTAGTTTCAGTGCAGTATGTTGTCATCATAAATGCACAGAATATTAATCTGTGATATCCTACTGGATTAAGTAGATTATCTGTCTTACCTGTTTTAACTTCAGTTTTACATCTTCAAGGCCACCAATCTGCTCCCAGTCAACAGGCTTGATATCCATCAATCCAATGACGCTTCGAAACGACGAGGGTTGAATATTTTTAAAAGCTTCAAGGAAGTCTGTTTCATCAATCACAGGATTGTCCTGGTTCTGAAGAAATACACCCAAAAAAGCAAAATTAAACCAAAAATTAGGTTGGTCTTTTTTTATAGCACAATGCGTTTTTTAAATCTTCTTTTGGATTTGTAATTTTGTTATCATTATAAAAACAATTTATATAAATAGTACAAAGAATAAATGTCTCCCTGCCAATTCCCGCCAGTTAATTCTTCCCTGAAAGATGTCAACAGTTTCTTGTGATTCTTCCAGTATGTTATAATAATAAGCATACAAATATCCTTTTAAATAGATACACAAATGGAACCATACTATATCAACCTGTACTTTTCTTCTTTCACCTTTTCATGTCAACTAATATAGATCTTTTCATGTCAACTAATATAGTTCTACATCATTCTTTTTGACAATTCCATAATATACTACTGAATCTACCCCAACTGCATCTTTCTGACAAACATTAGGTCATCCCCAGTCTTTTGATATTAAAAACAAAGCTGCAACTGAAAAAGTCTCTGTGCTCGTGTTCAAGTATTTGTTTGAGACAGGGTCTCACTCTGTTGCCCAGGCTGGAATGCAGTGACATTATCATAGCTCACTGCAGTCTCCCAGGCTCAAGTAATCTTTGCAACTCACCCTCTGGAGTAGCTAGAACTACAGGTGTGTACCACCAAGCCTGGCTAACTAATTTTTTTTTTTTTTTTTTGAGACAGAGTCTCATTTTGTTGCCCAGGCTGGAGTGCAGTGGCGCAATCTTGGCTCACTGAAAGCTCTGTCTCCTGGGTTCACGCCATTCTCCTGCCTCAGCCTCCTGAGTAGCTGGGACTACAGGCGCCCACTACCATGCCTGGCTAATTTTTTGTATTTTTAGTAGAGATGGGGTTTTACCATGTTAGCCAGAATGGTCTCGATCTCCTGACCTTGTGATCCGCCTGCCTCAGCCTCCCAAAGTGCTGTATTACAGGCGTGAACCACCATGCCTGGCGAAAAAATAAATTTTTTTTTTTTGGTACAAACGGGGTCTCCCTATGTTGCCCAGGCTGGTCTGAAACTCGTGGGCTTGAGCAATCCTCCCACCTCAGCCTCCCAAAGGGCTGGGATTACAGGCATGAGCCACCATGTTCAAACTCATGTTCAAGTATTTTACGTAATAATTTCCTCACAGTAGAATTACTGGGATTACAAGTACACACATATACATTGACAGCTATTACCAAATTGTCCTCTAAGGAAGCTGTATCAATTTACTCTCCTTCAATAACATGACGCTGTGTTCTCTCCACACCTCTCCAATACTGGACATTAACAAACTCTGTTTTTTTTTTTTTTTTTTTTTTGCAGAGTCTCATTCTGTCACTCAGGCTGCAGTGCAGTGCTGTGATCTTGGCTCCCTGCAGCCTCCGCCTCCTGGGTTCAAGTGATTCTCATGCCTCAGCCTACCAAGTAGCTGGGATTTACAGGCATGTGCCACTACACCTGGCTAATTTTTGTATTTTTAGTAGAGATGGGGTTTCCCCATGTTGGCCAGGCTGGTCTCGAACTCCTGACCTCAAACGACCCACCTATCTCGGCCTCCCAAAGTACTGGGATTATAGACATGAGCCACTGTGCCTGGTCCATTACCAAACTCTTAAATGTCTGCCAATATGACAGAAGAACCAGTATTCATTCATTACTGTGTTAACTAAATTTCTTCAATTCAGAATGAGGTAGAGGGAATATTGGAATTAGAAAAATTGCCTTTTTTGCAATCATGATATTAAAGGCTGTTATGAGCAAGAATTGGATGCTACATTGAGGGGAGTTTATTCTTCTTTTTTGAGACGGAGTCTCGCTCTGTGGCCCAGGCTGGAGTGCAGTAGCCGGATCTCAGCTCACTGCAAGCTCCGCCTCCCGGGTTTACGACATTCTCCTGCCTCAGCCTCCCAAGTAGCTGGGACTACAGGCGCCCGCCACCTCGGCTAGTTTTTTGTATTTTTTAGTAGAGACGGGGTTTCACCGTGTTAGCCAGGATGGTCTTGATCTCCTGATCTCGTGATCCGCCCGTCTTGGCCTCCCAAAGTGCTGGGATTATAGGCTTGAGCCACCACGCCCGGCCTGGGAGTTTATTCTTTTATGAGACAGGGTCTTGCTCTGCTGCCCAGGCTGGAGTACAGTGGCACTGAGGCAACAGCTCACTGAGCCTCAAACACCTGAGTTCAAATGATCGTCCTGTCTCAGCCTCCTGAGCAGCAGGGACTACAGGAATAAGCCACTGTGCCCAGCCTGAAAGTTTGATGAGGAACAGGATATCTCCAAGTGTCTCCCCATAGATTTCTCATTAGTGGCAAAGGGAAAAAACAGCAGTTACATAGTGGAGAAACTGCACACCACCTGAACTAGTTGACAAAAATTAGCATCACCAATGAGGAACCAATGAACACCCTGTGCCTCTACATGTGAGGCTCTAAGGACACAATACTACACATGACCATACTGTGGTGACATACAGGAACATTGCTGTTCTTAGGAAATAGACATTAAAATGTTAAGGGATAAAATGTTATGATATATGCAACCCATTCTCTCAACTGGTCCAAAATAAATAAATACTATGTGCATATAAATACATATATACAGAGATGAGAGAGAGAAAGAGAAGAGGAGGAGAGAGCGCAAGAAAGAGAGCAAAAGAGAATGATAAAGCTTATTTGGCAAAATGTTAAAAATTGGAGAATTTGGATAAAGGGTTTAGTGGAAGTTCTTTGTAACTATCTTGCAACTTTCCTATATGTTTTAAATTATTTCAAAATAAAGACAATAATTTTAAAAGAAATCAAGGTTGAAGATTTTTCGTGTTTATTGACATTCCTTTTATTGTCAACTACCTGTTGATATCCTATTACCCATTTTCTCTTGGACTGTTGGTCTATTCTCGCTGATTTGTAGAAGTTCTTTCCAAATCACAGAAATTAGACTGAAAGTATTTTTCCTAGTCTGACTTTATAGTATTGTTTTGCCACCCCCAAATGGTCAAATCAGCAAATAATTTCCTTTAGGGTTTATGTTATGCCTAGAAAAGTCGTCTTCACTCTCAGGTTATATTTTGGAGACTCTTTACACTCTCCTTGATCATTCTAGGGAAACACATTTTTGTTAGTTAAAAGGTCCTCAAAATTTTATTAAAAATGTCTGTACTGTATTTATTAAAGTATTTGCCCTCTCATATCTAATTCTAAACATCTAGTTGTCCACAAATTCCCATTTTCAAAAACAAACAGTCTTATTTGTGCACTGATGTGAAGTGAATCTGTATGTACAGAGCTATTCCATATAGTATTCTCCCAAAAGTGTTAACAATTGTCATCTCTGGAAAGTGACATTTCAGGTAGGCAGTTCTTTAGGATTTTCTATCTTCATTTCTCATGAATAACACTATCACATACTTAAAAAATAGACTTTTTAACTGGCTGACAGTATCAGATGTTAGGTGTCTGATGTCCAAATACTAACTAATCTTTAGGTAACACCAACTAGTATTTGAAAATCTCATTTATAGTTCCAGATCATGTGTGTACATATTATTTTACTTGATTCTTTGGGCATATACATTCTTTCCCCTCTGTGTATGTTAAACTACATTTCTAATCCTTTAATAGGAATACTTCACAAAAAGTTTAACAAACTGTAAGGTATCCCTTATCTGCCCTGGCATAGGTAGAGGTAGTGGAAGCCCCTCAGCTGGTGGGGGAAAGAATAAAAGATAGAGCCAGTACCTTCCCAGTTGTCTCTGTCCCTTCATCCTTTTTGCCTTTCTTCCTTCCACTTCCCCTTGGTTGTTTCTGAACTCAGCCATCAACTGTGGTAACTACACCTGAGCAGGCCCCTCCTGAAGTAGCAGTGGACACCACCCTGGGATGACAGCAGCTGACTGGGCCACCTAAGTCAGAGGTGCTTACGGTCAAACCTGGAACTTCAAAGCAGAGGAAATCCTAAATGTAAATCTCCCTTCCCATCTCCTGCTTACTCTTATTGTCTCCCTCAAAAGACATGTATTCTCACACCTTTACACACAGAACTTTAAAACTTCAAGCAGTTTTGGTCTAAACCTACAAGATGAAGACTTAAAAGATCACTAGAAGATCACATAACTCCTCCCCACCTTCGGTGTAACTGTAGAAATAAAGGAAAGGAAGTGAGGCAAGGTATAAATTATTTAGGTAAAAAGGCTTTTCAAAATTTAGGATAACAAATCATCCTTTCACATTTTAAGATGAAAAGACAATTTTGATGTTACAAATGAGACTGAAAACTCTGTTTCAGAATCCTTAGACTGCTGAAATCAGTTTTTTCCTGAACGGGTTTAAGGATTCAGGACTATTTATTATATACAAAATACTGGATTTTCCAACCAACAATGTTGAAAAGTATTATATTTAATCTAATATCTTAAATATTGTTAGGAAAAGTAGTCATGAATTACAGACCTGCAGGTCAAGGACAAATTTAAATACAATTCCAAGTGCCCAATCTTCTCCTAGGTTAGAAAAGTTTATGTCTCCCACTAGATAACTTATTAACACTAAGGGAAAAACGGTATCTTGACAATGGAGAAATCTCACAGACACCACCTTATCCAAGAAATCAAAGTTAACTTCACCAGTGATAGAACAGAAACGTATCATGTGCTGCCTAATAGATGCAAAGAGAAAGACACAGGATCATTTCTATTATATTCCTGCCCAAAATGCAAAAACTAAATTGAATCATGAAGAAACATTAGTCAAACTCAAACTGAGGAATATTCTACAGAATAACTGACTCTTAAAAAGTTATGGTCATAGAAGAAAGCCTGAAGTATGATTCTAGATTAAGGCCTATTTAAGTACAAGTATTGTGTCTGTGTTAATTTTCTCAGCTTGATCATTTGTTTGACTTTGTACAAAGTCCTTGTTTTTCAGAAAGATACACTTATGTTTTCAAGGGTGAAGGGGCATCATGGATGTAGCATATTCTCAAATATTTCATTATATATATGTATATATAAAAGAAAATACACATGAAGAGAGAAGAAAATACACAAGAGAGAATGATAAAGCAAATGTGGCAAATGTTACATTTGGAGAATCTGGGAGAAGGGTATATGGAAATTCTTTGTACTGTTTTTGTAACTTCTAAGTCTGAATTTGCCTCAAAATAAAAAAATTCAAATAAAAAAAACTCTTTGATTCTTCTGGGGATACATTATTTCTTGGCTGCTCTGGGCCTCAGCACGAGGGAGTTACTGTAAGAGTAGAGAACACATTTACTCAGTAGACCCAGAGGACTCAGCCCTTTATCCCCACCCTCAATCATATACTATTTATATAGAGTTGAGATGTAAAATGTATAAGCAACAGCTGTGGAAGCTATCAAATGTTCTAAGGAAATGTACTCACCATTTTTTTTAACCCCCAAATTAATCTGTTACAATAACAGATTAACACAGATGGTCATAAATTAATGCTTCTTACCTTCTCACTATGAAGGAGAGCATGCAAGGCAGCCTCCCTACAGAGTGCTGTCAGGTCGGCACCAACATAGCCAACTGTCATTTCTGCAAGAAGGCCCAAATCAACATGACTGGAGATGGGCATCTTTGAGGTAATCGTTTGCAGAATTTCCTTTCTTTGTTTAAGTGTGGGAGTCCCAATGACCACCTATATGCAAAGCAAAACAACAAAAAAAGAAGTTTATAGTTTAAAATATATTCTTTTTTTTTTTTTTTTTTTTGAGACGGAGTCTCGCTCTGTCACCCAGGCTGGAGTGCTGTGGCCGGATCTCAGCTCACTGCAAGCTCCGCCTCCCGGGTTCACGCCATTCTCCTGCCTCAGCCTCCCGGGTAGCTGGGACTACAGGCGCCGCCACCTCGCCCGGCTAGTTTTTTATAGTTTTTAGTAGAGACGGGGTTTCACCGTGTTAGCCAGGATGGTCTCGATCTCCTGACCTCGTGATCCGCCCGTCTCGGCCTCCCAAAGTGCTGGGATTACAGGCTTGAGCCACCGCGCCCGGCCGGTTTAAAATATATTCTTTTTAAAGTTATCTCATGGATGGAGGTAGATAGCAGAATGAATAGCAACCAAAGACTAGGAAGGGTTGGGGGGTGAGGGGATGAAGAGAGGTTGGCTCATGGGTAGAAACATACAGTTAGATAGAAGGACTAAGTGTAATGTTTGATAGCAGAGTAGGTTGAACATAGTTAACAATAATTTCTTGTATATTTCAAAATTGCTACTGGAGAGAATTTGAAATATTCCCAACACTCAGGTAAGAAATGATAAATGTTTGAGGTGATGGATATCCTAAACACCCTGATTAGATAATTACAAACTGTATGCAGGTACCAAAATATCACATGTACCCCAAAACATGCACAATTATGTATCAATAAAAATAGATCAATTTAAAAAGTTACTTCCAAAAACAATTTATATGTGTGTGTGTATATATATATATATTATGAATTCATTTTTGAGACACACTTTCACTCTGTTGCCCAGGCTGGAGGGCAATGGGCACCATCAGCTCACTGAAACCTCCACCTCCTGGTTCAAGTGATTCTGGCGCCTCAGCCTCCGGAGTAGCTGGAACTACAGGCACGCGCCACCACGCCCAGCTTATTTTTGTATTTTTAGTAGAGACGGGGTTTCAGCATCTTGGCCAGGCTGGTCTCGACCTCCTGACCTCAGGTGATCCACCCACCTCAGCCTCCCAAAGTGCTGAGATTGCAGGCGTGAGCCACCAAGCCCTGCCAAAATAATAATATATGTTTTCTATGCTGATAAACATGTACGACAATATAGTGAACCATTTTGGAACTAGTACCGTGCACTTTACGTATAGCTTAGATTCTGAATATATGAAAATCCTAATATTCCAGGAGTAACACTGGCTAGAAAGTTGCACAATGAAAATTCTATGTCATTTAACAAGTTTTTGTTATTTTTAACAACACACAACGTTCTAGAAGCCAGGTATAGATAGCTAGGACCCTGCTCTTAAGGACACAAAGGTACTAGATAGTGCAAGGAAGAAATCCACTCAAGTCCTGAACTAACTAAAAGAGTGTAATTATCATTTCTCTTTTGAATCCTATCACAAAATAGAAATATCAGTCACTAAATTTCAAACTATTCTTTAGCATTCAAGTCAATTTAGGACCAAAGCTTATAAAATAGGACAGCTCTGAATATTCAACCTCCCTGACAACTCAGGGAGCAGTTGTGGGTACTTCCTCAATTGTGGGATAGGGTGCTGGTGTTATGACAAGGAATGAATAAATCCAGAAGAGTTAATGCCTGCTTCCATTTAGTTCTTCCCCGCCTTCTCTCTTTTTATTTCCACACACTTACTTCTTGAGGTTATCCTTCTTTAAATTCTCATTCCAAAACATGAGTTTAACATGCTTGTAGGTGACCAAAATTCTCTTAAGAATTAACATTACTGATTATAGGACCTGCACAAAATTAATCCGTAATGGCCACCCCGCTTCCCAAAACAATTAAGACTCTGGGGAAATACAGATCCTGACTCACAGGTCCTTACAATCTGACTCTGGGGAAACACGGGTCCTGACTCACAGATCACATATGGGCAGAGAACGTGTTCTCTGCATTGCAAAGAGCCCCACCCCAACCTCACCGATGCTCAAACCTAAGAGACAAACGCCTCCGGGTAGCCAACTGGCGCCAGAAAAGGCCGAGGTTCCACCGACAGTGGGCAAACCCGCCAAGCCTATTCACCTCTCGGTCAAATCTCCCGGGTCTACGCAGCGCTGGATCTAGAGCGTCCGGCCGGTTGGTGGCTCCCACAACCACGACCTCGCGGTCCCCACTTGCGCCATCCAGCAGCGTCAACACCTGGGCCACTACGCGGCTCTCGGGTGCTCGACCGCCCCGCCGGGGACACAAAGCGTCCACCTCGTCCAGGAAGAGGAGGCTGGGCCCGCGGCTGGCCAGCTCCCGGGCGCGCTGGAAGACCCGCCGCACGTTCTCCTCGGTCTCCCCAGGCCGGGAACCCTGGAGCGCGGGGGCGCTGACTGCCAGCAGCTCCGCACCCGCCTCGCGCGCCACGGCCCGCACCAGCTGGGTCTTGCCCACTCCGGGGGGCCCCGCCAGGAGCACCCCGCGGGGCACCGCTAAGCCCAGCGAGGCCAGGGCGCGCGGGTAGCGGAGCGGAAGGTGGAGGAGCTCCCGCAGCGAGTCGGCCGCCTCCGAAAGACCGCCCAGGGGCACCTCGGGCTGCGGCTGGGCTTCCGACGGAGGCTCCCCGCCAAGGCCGACGCGAGTGTGAGGGGTGACCAGCCCAGCGGGATCCGGACTGGGCGTTCCGCCGACGATGTGCAAGGCAGCCACCGGGCCAGGAGCGCTCGGAGGAGCGACCACCACGTGGCCCAGGGAGACAGGTCGGTTTCTCAGCAGCTCCTGCGCCGCCTCCAGCACCGCGGCTGTATTCGGGGCACCAGGTGCGCCCGCCAGCTCTCGCAACACCGGCCACACGGAGACGCGCCGCAGGGGCGGACAGGGCACTAGGAGGAGGTGGCTCAGGCTGAGACTCCTCCGGGATCTCGGCGCCCCAACCGCCGCCCCGGGGCTCGCGCACAGCGGGTCCAGCTGCACAAAGCCGTTCGCTCCGTCCCGCCGAGGCCAGACAGTGCAGAGGCAGGAGCCGCCGTCGGGTAGCGAGATCTTCACTGCTGAGCCCAAGCGCGCGCCCAGGGTGTGGAGGGCGGCCGGGCCCAGGCGGCAGCGCTGGGTGCCCCGGTCTCTAGCGTCTAAGGGTAGCAGCTTTAAGAGAGGCCCTTCAGGGAAGGGATCCAAGTCCAGAGCCATCGCACACACATCAACCAGGCAAAAGAAAAGCAGGGCACGAAATCCACCCGGCCCACAAAGAGCGGAACACCGAACTCGCAGGCCGGAAGCAGATGGCGCGCATGCGCTAGGGAAGACTGCGTTGCCAGCCGCTGAGTGAAGGCCGAAAGGGCCAATGGGAACATTAGACAACGCATTTATCCCTGGGTAGAGCGTTGGTGTCCGCTTTCGTGAAATCGAGTTGCCTAACCAAGAGCTTTGCCGAGGTGGTCTTCATTACAGGTGTCTGGGAGGCGGCGCAAGCTAACTTCACTAGGTCATTAAGCATGTACTTTGGTGGTTACATACATTTTGGAAGTTACTGGCGTTACATTCGCTTTTCCTGGCCTTCGAATTGGAGCATCAGTACTGCCGCTGTTGGAATAGCAACCTAGAGACTTTGCTATTTTGTGAACAAACTCCAACTATCCTCATGGGCACAGAATTTTGGGTGCTCTGGTGCAAATATCTGAGGTGACTTGGTGTAGCTGAGAATACAGCCTTGGGACCTTAGATAATCGGCGTTCCAATCTGGGAGGTCCAGGCACAACCCTTCCTATGGAAAAGCACCAGCATAGTGGGAGAGAAGCACACTGTGGCACTTAAAATCCCTTGTAGAGAGGAAAGAAGAAAAACTAGGCTACCTGATGGATTTGAAACACACTAATAGTATATTTGTTCTGATTTCTGATATTCTTTTGAATATTATTTGGCAACAAGTTATCACTACTTCAGTTCATGCGATCAATGCCTGCTCTCTAATTGGGGCACAACAGTGTTGAGTCCTGTATTAGAGGCGATACCTATCTACATTATTAAGACAACTGCCTGCTGTTTTTTTTTTTTTTTTTTTTTCCACCTGCTTTCTGCCTTTCCTCTGCCTTTCCTCTCCCTTTCGCACAGGGAATTCCTTTTTATCAGCTGGAATACATTTTCTATCCTTCTTAATTGCCTTTAAAAAAGAACTACAGATATTCAAAGACAAGAAGATACACTTTGTTTTTATTTGACTTACATCTTCCTATCTCTATTTTTCCCACTTTCACCGCAACCCAAATTTGTGAGTTGACAAAACTGATATTTAAGAGTTCTTAAGTTGCTGGGGAAGTTTGTTTGTTTTTTATCTATGCAAATAATCAATTACAGACTGTGTAGTAATATCTTATCAATGGGAAGTACTGTCAGATCTGGGATCTTAAGACCAATGCCAATTCCTGATCTCATTCTATCCAAACTTCGTGGCAGACATGACAGACTTCTTGACTCCACAGTAACTTATCTGGTCTCTGCTGTACTGTTCTGCTTAAATCGATTCTGGAACGACTTAGGGATCAGAAAATAGCAGGAGAAGGTCTTGAAATGGGTAAGTCACCCATTACTTACTGTTTTCTTTTTATCTCTTAATCCCATTGGCTTCAGTTCTTTTTGGTTTTGGGACTTTTAAATAAGAGCTTTCCATTTTCTGAAAAAAAAAAAAAGCCATCGTTTTTACTTACTCCTAAAGGTGTGAATAACATGCCTATCAAGTTATTTTACATATATCTTGTACAGAAGCCTGTACCTCATGGAGTTCCTGAATAGTTCCAAGAAGTTTTGAGGATCTGGGAGAGGGAAAGAAGACTTACTGAGGACATGATAACTGTCTTAAATATGTAAAGAGATCTCATGTAAAGGAGTTAGTAGATTTACTTACATTTACAATGCAGAAATGGCCAAGAAGTAAAGGTTTAATGGAGTGGAATAACCAAAGCCAACATAGGGAGCCAATAAAGTTAAATTGGCCTTAAAGTTTTCTGAATTGGTGTAAAACAGAGTCACAAACTATGCTATTAGGAATATGATGAGGAGGAAACTACATGTTGCTTTGGGTTGGTCTAAGAGGCTGATTTTATACAAGGTCAAACAAGAACCCTCTGACCTTATAGAATCCATATGCACAGGAAATATTCTTTCACTTCACTCTTTCCCTAAAAGATGCAGTCTTTACCATAGGTTGCAAACAAAAGCAACAAGGAATTCTGTTACTGGGCCGTCAGCTCTTACCCACTCATTCTAAGCAAAACTGTAAATGTCTTTCCCAATCAACCAGTAAAATCCATTCTGTCCCTTTAGGTCTAGCCATTTGCAACCCTATGATTTCATCCATATTTATTACTGCCATTCAGTGACATAATCTCCTTGTGGGAAACCATTCTTTTTATTTTTAAAATTTTATTTATTTTTTAGAGAGTCTTGCTCTGTCACCCAGTCTGGAGTGCAATGGCGGGATCTCAGCTCACTGCAACATCTGCCTCCCAGGTTCAAGCAATTCTCCTGCCTCAGACTCCCGAGTAGCTGAAATTACAGGTGCCTACCACCACACCTGGCTAATTTTTGGATTTTTAGTAGAGATGGGGTTTCACCCTGTTGGCCAGGCTGGTCTCAAACCCCAGGCCTCAAGTGATCCACCTGCCGCAGCCTCCCAAAGTGCTGGGAATACAGGCATGAGCCACTGCACCTGGCCTCCTTGTGGCAAACCATTCTAATGGGACTTGTGTGGCTCTTTTGCTTAGTTGTTTTTAATCTGACCAGAGATTTGGTAATTCTAGGAATTGAAGAACATCTGTTAAAGCACCAGAAATGAACCACTAGAGGGAGTCCAGAACCAGCTAAGCCTGAAGGCTACAGGATTGTTAGGACATTGGTGTTCTCAACTGTGGTTTCCGACTCGATTTTCCCAGGATCCTCACCTAGATGTATGAAGCCATCTGTTGTCTCTACATGTTAACTGGCTTAGTCTATTCAGGTTGCTGTAACAAAATACCACAAACCAGGTAGCTTATAAATAACAGCAATTTATTTCTTACAGTTCTGGAGGCTGGGAAGTCAAAGATGAGGCACTGGCAGATTCCATGTCTGGTAAGGGCCCACTGTCTGGTTTAGAGACAGCTCACTACCCGCGCATGACCCGCGCATGGTGGAATGGACTAGCTAGCTCTCTCATGTTTGTTTTATAAGCACACTAATCCCATTCACAAGGGCTCCACTCTCATGACCTAATCACCTCCCAAAAGGCCCTGACTCCTACTACCATCATCTCAAGGGTTAAAATTTCGACAAATGAATTTTGTGGAGGACACAAATATTGAGACCACAGCAGTAACTGACTTATTCTCACATAATTTTCACATGCCTCAAGCCATGTAAAACTCAGTTTCTAAGTTAAAATTTAATTTCTGTGTTAAGTATAAAAATGAGACCCTTCCTAAATCCAAAATTTAGTGGTAGGTCAAAATCCAAACCAATGGAATTCATCTTGCCATAGCCTAGAAACATTTCTAGCTTTAAATTGTTTCAAACAGCTTTGCCAAACAAAATCTTTTGTGAGATTTTCCCAAAGATACATGTAACAAATAGTTTCTCTTTATGTCCTTTGCTGCTTTCAAGGTTACAACCTAATTTTTAATTAACTGTAAAAATTCTTAATTAGCTTTAAGTCTATAATTCAAAAGAAATAATTGGAACCTGTTTATTCTTGAGGATAATGATCATACATGATTTTTGTCCCTTCAGCATATTATATATATATATAAAAATATATATTCTTGTACATGAAAAAAATCTAAAGAAAATGGTTAAACCAGTAGCATGAGTCATCTGTAGCTTAAATAATGTTAATCTTTCCTGCATTTCCATTTTTGTGTTATGTTCAACCCTAATATATTTGAACATTAGCAATGATTATGAGTTGTAATAGATAAATAGAGATTTGTTTAGCCACCCTTGAAAAAGCATGAGTTTCAAATACTTTCATCTCAACAGGCTCATGTAGATATAGTAAGTGATTTATTTCCACAGATACCTAATATGCCAAACCTATGTTCTTATCTTAAAGTATGTAATGAAAATCCCCCTAAATAGGACATTGTTAGAATTGTTCTTTAGAATCTTCCATCTTTACTCTTTATCTTGTATCCAGGTTAGAATTAGTCTTTAGAGTAATTCTAGATATAGAATAAGCTATGGAATCCGAAGAAGGAGGATGAAAATATTTGCTGGATTTCAAATGACCTGCAGACTATGGTTCATAGAACATCATTCTGAAAGTCTGTTCTTGCACATTTTCACGAAATTGCTTGATTGATCATTTTTTAGTAGTTAATTTTAAGGTAATTTTTCCCTATGATGTTGATTCACACTTTTCAACTTACAAACATAATATATATTTATTAAAACAAATATTTATTGAACATCTACTTCTTGCTAGTTACTATACCAGAGGCTGAGTATTTGGTGGCAAACAACAACAATAAAAACACTGTAATCCTTGCCTTCATGAAGCTTATAGTCTACTGGGAAGTCAAACATTAAAGAAGTAAACAAGTGAATAAATCTGATAATTAAAGGTGATGAGAATTGCTTTGAAAGAAATAAACAGAAAAGGGCTACTTTAAACAGGTATTAAGGATAATTGTTTTTCCTACTTTCATACACCGCTCAGCCACTCAACACAGCACTTCTGACACTAGGTGTTGGTTGGGGGGTTCCCCACATATCAAGCAGATTTTCCCACAGACACTACCTAGTGTCCTCTGATTCAATTCAGTGCCGAGACTGTCTACCTGGAGATAGCATCAGACTCCACAGGTTCAGGGCCCAGTCCCTCAAGACTACCTGCCACTTCAGATGCCAATCACAAGTTCCAGGTTGTGACCTGTGCTGCTAACCAGGGACAGGCTGTAAATTGGGCTTCCCATGACTCCCTTCTTAGGTTCTATTAATTTACTAGGACGGCTTATGGAATTCAGGAAAACACATTACTTACATTTACTGGCTTATTAATAAAGGATGTAATAAAGGATACAGATGAACAGCATAAGGGTGAGATCTGGAAGGGTCCTGAGTACAGGAGCTTCTGTCCCCATGGATTTCATATGTACCACATTCCAGGCACTTGGATGTGTGTTTGCCAACCTGGAAACTCTCTGAACCCCATAGTTAAGGGATTTTTATGGGGCCTTCATCATGTAGGCATGATCGATTATTAACTAAATTTCCAGCCTCTGTCCCCTCGCTGGAGAATGGAGGTAGGGGCTGAAAGCTCTAAGTTTATAATCATGGTTGGTCTTTCCAGTGACCAACCCTCATCTAGGAGCCGGGCAAGAATTGCCTTGGTAGAACAAAAGACTGCGGCTATCACTCAGGGAAGTCCATGGGATTTAGGAGCTCCATGTCAGGAACGAGAGCAAAGACCAAACATTAGAACCAAAGATTCTCCTAGCACCCCTGTAACTCAGGAAATTACAAGGGTGTTGGGAGCTCTAGGCCAGGGACTAGAGGCAGAGACCATATATATATTTCTCATTTCACAACAGGAAAGGAGAGAAGGCCTCTGAGGAAGTGACATTCCAGCTGAGACCTGAAGGGTAAGAAGAACCAGGCAGAAGAATTAGAAGGGGAGAGGGGAGAGGGAAAAGCCTGTGCCAGTGCCCTGAGATTGGAATATGCTTTTTGTGTTTAAGAAAATAACAGAAGGTCAGTATTATCTTTACCACACTTTTATACTTTTGGCTTTTTTTTTTTTTTTTTTAATGAGACAGAGTCTCGCTCTGCTGCCCAGGCTGGAGTGCAGTGGCGTGATCTCTGCTTACTGCAACCTCTGCCTGCTGGGTTCAAGTGATTCTCCTGCCTTAGCCTCCCAAGTAGCTGGGATTACAGGCACATGCTGGCACGCATGGCTAATTTTTGTATTTTTAGTAGAGACGGGGTTTCTCCATGTTGGCCAGGATGGTCTCAATCTCCTGACTTCGTGATTCGCCCACCTCAGCCTCCCAAAGTGCTGGGATTACAGGCATGAGCCACCATACCCAGCCCAAATACTGTATCTTAAGATTGACTATACCATACCTTTGGAAACTGTATGCTGCCAGCTTATCTAAACATTCATCTACTCTTTTCTATGCTTACCATCAGTAAGAATTTTTATTACTTTTATTGGATCATTGCAAAAATGTCCTAATTAAACTCCATCCCTCTAACCTCTCCCTAAATTGTGACTATTATTAATCCTATACTTTGACTGGTTTGAGGATTATGTCTGAGTTATATTAAATCTGAAAGTTTAGTTTATCTAAATGAATTTTAGAATGTTCAAATTTGTCTTAAGCGTTGACCCAGTATTGTATAAGATCAGATCTTGGGGACTGAGTCAGAAAGAAGACTAGGCTCCAGGAACAAGGAAGATACTGTCCCATGGTTTATTCATAGCAACTTCAAGGACAGTTTATCAACCTTCCTTGATCTCTTTCCCTCCTCCAAAATAAGTGTTCTTGCTCTGAGTTTCCTTGATACCCTGCACGTACCTCTTAGAACAATTATCATATTGTGTTTTAGTTGTGGTATCCTTGTCTTTCTAAACCCTTTAAGGACAGAAAACGGGTCTTGCTCTTCTCCAGGTGCTCTGTACTTACCACAGTACCTAAAGGATTTAAGTGTAAAATCAAGATATGTTGAATGAATTAATGAGTGGCAGCAAGGCTGGATTGGTAAAATGGGACTTAGTCATGGAAAGCCTTGAATGCCATTTATTTATTCATTCTGTACCAGGAAATGTGCGGGAAATGGGAGGGAATGACATCCAGAGCACTACAGTACAATGGCGGACAGGGCAGAGTTAATGGTATTCTCTCCTCCAAGTACACCCTTTACTCCAGGTCATTCATTTATAAAGCCTTAATGCAAACTGAACTTCCCTCCAGGAAGATTTATTTCACATCTTTGGTTCAAACTGCTCTTGTCTTAATCTGAGGTCCTGTAGCACTGTCCATACATTTATGCATCTAGTTGCATTCTGTTTGTATTGCTAGACAATTGTTTAAAGTGACTTTGTATTATTTTTCCAGTGAGATCTTTAAGTGCTTTGGGAATTTGTACCTCTTTTTTCTAATCTTTTAAAATTTTTGCTCCCCATCCCAGCATTGAGCAAAATGCTAGGTGTTTAATAGTTAAGTCTGTCTGTTTCCTTAAATACTAGAAATTCACTTAGTTTTTATTTGAATATAGGAGAATGAGCTTGAAAAATCTAAAATAAAAAAAAAAGTTGGTTTGGGTTTTATACCTAAGGTATATTAGAGCTGAGAATTTTCGTCTGCTATAATAACTCTTAGATCTTTAGAACACTCAGACTTGTCTAGTAGTTGACCTAATATTAAATATGACCTGTTCTTGGGGACTGACCCAGAAACAAGGCCAGCCTACAGATAGGATAGAGACTGTCTGCAAATGGTTTATTCATATTAATTCACAGGTATCCATTTCATCAAAGTTTCCTCTAGTGCTTTGCTACACCCCATCCAAAAAATGGGATGAAGTCTCCAATTTCTTCTTTGTAAGGTACTAAAATCAAACAGAGGAGACAGAAATATCTCTTTGCTGCACCGTTATATCTCACTGATTGACAAGATCTTGCCAAAACAATGCAAGCCCTGAGAGAGAGGGGAGAGAGAGATCTCACGACCTTTTAGCCTTGGAATGGGAGGGCTGACTCCAAAAGAATCGATCCACTGGGTTCCAAAATAACAAAACCGAAGACAAAAGGATGAAGATACGTGTTCTGAATCCTCTCAAACTGAGCAGATAGGGAACTTTGTTTAGAATAATTACATTATTCACACCATCCTTGGTACTGAATGTTTCATTTGTCCATTGAAATGAAGGTCACTGTTTCCCTCCCATACCCAAAAATGTGTGGGAGTAGCCATGAATGCCTAGGCATTTTTCAGAATTTTCTTTGTCCCACTTCTTTCTAGACCTGCAAACTTTTCTGACTTTGAGTGAACTCAGTATGTTTCAGAACCATGAAATAGTGCCTGACCTGCCTGATGCCTTTGGAATGAAGTCTTGGCAAACACACTACCCCCAGACAGAATTCAACAATTCTTCTTCTGGTTTTCCTCAACATGTAACCTTCCCACCTTTTTAGCACTTGGCTTAATTCTGCCTTGAGTTAGTTGTTTTCCTATCTGTCTTTCCTCTACTTCAGCAGTCCCCAACCTTTTTGGCACCAGGGACCAATTTCGTGGAAGACAATTTTTCCACAGATGGGGTGTGGCAGGGGGATGATTTCGGGATGAAACTGTTCCATCTCAGGTCATCAGTTAGGCATTAAATTCTCATAAGGAACGCCCAACCTAGATCCTCTGCATGCCAGTTCACAGTATACAATAAGGTTCACACTCCTATGATGATCTAATGCAGCTGATCTGACAGGAGGTGGAGCTCAGGTGGTAATGCTCGCTCAGCCCCGCTCACCTCCTGCTGTGTGGCCTAGTTCCTAACAGGCTGTGGACTGGTACCGGTCTGTGGCCCAAGGGTTGGGGACCCCTGTTTTACTCCCTCCTAAGTGTAAGAGTTGATGCTATGTGTTAGACATCTTTGATCTTTCATTTTACCTTCTTCTAGCAGGGGCTAGAATTGCTACTGGCTTGCTGTATGGTCTTGAGCAATTCATTTAACCTTTCTGAGCCTGATTGTTAAAATCTATGAAATAGATTATTGTGAGATTAAGTGACATACCACAGGTTGAGCATTCCTAATCCAGAAATCCAAAATTCAAAATGCTCAGCATCAAAAACTTTTTGAGTCCTGTCATGATGCTTAAAGGCAATGCTCATTACAGCATTTCAGATTTTGGATTTCTGAATTCGGATATTGAATCAGTAAGTATAATGCAAATATTCCAAAATTCAAAAAAATCCAAAGTCCAAAACCCTTCTGGTCCCAAGTATTTCAGATAAGGGATACTCAACCTGTATGATGTTCATTGTAATTATTATCACCTATCTTATCAGGATGTTATGAGATCATTTATGGAAATTTCTTTTGAAGGGTAAAAGCTCTATTGGCATGTAATGTAAGGCTCCACTAAACAATAATAGCTACACAGATAGAGTACCAGGTACAGTTATGTTTACATGTATGATCTCATTTAATCCTCCCAATAACCTTGAGAGGTTGGAACTATTTTTTTTTAATTTATAGTTGAGAGAACTGAGGTGCAAAATGTTAAGTAACTTTCCCAAGTTCACACAGCTAGTAAGTGGCAGAGCTAGGATTCAAAACTAAGTGGCCTGGCTGGCTCCAAAGTTTCCACTCTCAGCCACTACACTATGCTATGCTATAACCAAATCTGGCTTTGCAAACTACACCCACTAATTAATAGTTATGTGACCTTACACAAGGCTTTAAAACTTTACACCTAATTTTAGTCATTTGTAAAATGGAGATAAAACTAATGCGTACCTCATAGGTTCATTTATCCAACAAATATTTCTGGAGCTCCTACCATTTGCTATACGCTGGGTATACCACAATATCATGATAACTAAATTCATGTAATGCACTTGCCTACTGCCAGGCACATATTAAGTGGTCAATGTTAATTATTGTTTTAATTAATAGTAATAAGCCAGTGACCTCTCTGAGACATATTTCCCATTCCTTGACTAGAGATTGTTCTATGTCATCACCATATAGCTGTTTTTTACTGATTCCCTAATTGTATTTGACATTTTCAAGTTGTATTTGAAAAACAAGAAAACAGCAATACAAGCATCTTGCAGGGCTCAACAGAATGGCTACTTCGAAGTGGATCTGACACATAGTAAAGGCTAGGCAGGGCGTGCAAAATATGCTTACTGCCAAGGAACATGAAGTACATTTGGTGAATGTGAAGATATGAAGATGATCAAATATAATGCTTTTGGGAAATGTGTGGTGAGGTCATCTTGGGAAACAAAGATGTGGCCCCACATTACATCCCTAGTGATACATAAAAAAAAACCCAGCATCCTACTCCTCAGAATCCATCTAGGAATGAATGGCTTGTGGTGGGCGCTCTTCTGTGCTGTGCTTTGGTGCTCTCAGGATTCATCCTGTGTTTACCTACCCCATGTTCTGTGAGAGCCAGAAGTAATTCGCTATGTTACATAAGAGACTTTGTAGCCTGCTGGTAATCAAATGAGATGATATGTATGAAATCATTTTGAAACACTACACACACACACACACACACATGCACACACGCAGAAGGTTTTCTACAAGAGTGTTGTATCATGTAGAGAATGCTCACTGTGGGAACCAGATATGGAAAGTACTTTCTTCCTCATTTTGAAGCTTGCTCTCAGCATCTTTTTCTTCCTTACTGGCACTAAGTTTGCCTTCCTGTCCTGACTAGTTCCCCTCCTGCACATTTTAGTTCCTAATAATAACAGTAGGTAACATGTAAGTGGTTAAGTGCTTTACATGTATTAATTGATTTAATCATTATAACAACCCTATGAGTTACATACTGTTATTATCCTTATTATATTTGAGAAAGCTGAGGTGCAGAAGGGTTAAGTTACTTACACAAGGTCATACAGCTTAAATTATAGGGTCAGGCTTTAAAACTGGGTAGTTTGGTTCCAGAGCCCGCACTCTTTATTATGATGCTGTACTGTGTTTTACTCTGCCATAGGGCCTGCCACTGTCTGAGGTACACGTTTGCCAACCTAAAATCTTTTCTATCCTTTTGTCATGTTTTTTTTTCTTTAGCAGAAGAACTTGAAAATTTTTTAGGCAGCAATTGGCAGTTTTTCTCTTTACCTTCTACAGTTCAATCAATGAAAATCATTTTTTACTAACACCAACTCTAATATAAATTTGTTACTCAGTTATGAGAAATGCAGAATCTTACCAAGTAGTATAATTCATGCTACAAACTTTTATCTTTAGTAATTGTCTGGGGCAACAATTCTGCACAGTGTTAACTAAACCACTGGCTAGCTTATAAACACAAATCTATTCAAGAAATGAGGTCAAAATCTCAGATTTTTTCTTCTGCTGATTACTTGGTTTAAGATAACATTCAAGCTGCTACTTGCTCAACCGTTAGGCACGAAGTTGGCAGAATCAGCTCTCTTCATGGCATTATAAAAAAAGAGATGAGCATTGTTTTTGTTGTTGTTGGTTTTTGAGACAGAGTCTCGCTCTGTCACCCAGGTTGGAGTGCAATGGCATGATCTTGACTCAATGCAACCTCCGCCTCCCGGGTTCAAGTAATTCTCCTGTCTCAGCCTCTAGAGTAGCTGGGATTACAGGCGCATGCCACAACGCTCTGCTTTTGTGTGTGTGTGTGTATTTTTAGTAGAGATGGGGTTTCACCATGTTGGCCAGGCTGGTCTCAAACTTCTGACCTCAGATGATCCACCCACCTCGGCCTCCCAAAGTGCTGGGATTACAGGCGTGAGCCACTGTGCCCAGCCTAGCGTTGTTTTGAAACGTATACAAAATACCTTTCTAAGGTATTAGAATAGAATGCTGTGAAACTAGGACTTGAACAAAATGTTGAGATTAACTAGTTTGTACAAGTGGGCGTGGAGAGATTAAGTGACTTGCTCAAGGTTATCCAAGTAGTTAATGATCAAGCAGTGATCTGCAGGTCAATTCCGATCTCCACATCTGCATGCATGGGGCACTGCCCTGAGCACTGCACTTCTGACTGGAACTGTCTCAGACAGGCTGTGTGGACATCCATACAGTGATGTGAAAGACTTCTCAAAGTTGAAAAACCTTTATTAGTTGCCCTAATAAAGGCACTATATTTCACTCAGGAATCATATACTTCATTTTATATTTAAATAAGTAGATTCTATGTATCATATCAGCTTAATTTGAAAGAGCTAAGAGTTTGGCTGCTGTGGCTTAAATCCTAAAGGACAGACTTCTGCTTGTGAGAAAATAGTAGCAGAAACAATGTTATAAAATGTGCATTGATGCCGTCCTAAAATCCTCAAGTGCAATTTTAGGGTAAGAAGCCTCAGGTTCCAGAAGTGGACCTTCTCTCCACACAACTGATGATAATACTAGCTTATTGTCATTTTGATGTGATCTGGATACCTCCTTTCACCGAATCAAAGGAACCATAGCATCAAAGGTTATTCTCTTAAGGAAAAGAATTTTCATTCCTTTCTTTGGTTTCTATTAGAGGAATATGTTTTTAATTTGTGTCACCTAGCTCCTTCTTTTTGTAACATTCGACCGTATTTAACAAACAATCCATGTGTAAAATATTTTGCAGCATGACAGAAAAGCTCCAACTGCCTTAGGAACTCACTGGCCCTGTCAACAGCCAGACCACAACATTTGGTGTGTGGGATTCCCTGAGTCCTTGCTCAGCGTGTGGCCTGTGGACTGGCAGCATGGGTATCATGTGGGAGGTTGTTAGAAATGCAGAATCTGGGCCGGGCATGGGGGCTCACGCCTGTAATCCCAGCACTTTGGGAGGCTGTGGCAGGCAGATCACTTGAGCCCAGGAGTTTGAGACAAGCCTGGCCAACATGGCAAAACCCAGTCTCCACTAAAAATACAAAAATTAGATGGGCGTGCACCTGTAGTCCCAGCTACTCAGGACGCTGGGGCACGAGAATTGCTTGAACCCAGGAGGTGGAGGTTGCACTGAGCTGAGATCGCACCACTGTACTCCATCCTGGGCAACAGTGCAAGACTCTGTCTCAAAAAAAAAACAAAAACAAAAAACACAAAAACACAAAAATTAGCCGGGCTTGGTAGCGGGAACCTGTAGTCCCAGCTACTTGGGAGGCTGAGGCAGGAGAATGGCATGAACCTAGGAGGTGGAGCTTGCAGTGAGCTGAGATTGTGCCACTGCACTACAGCCTGGGCAACAGGGCAATACTCCATCTCAAAAAAAAAAGAAAAAAGAAAGAAATGCAGAATCTTAGGCCTGAATCAGAATTTGCCTTTTAACAAGCTCCCCAGGTGATTCCTATATGCATCCCTGGATGCCTTCATAAGAATACCTAGTGCTTCTTTCTAGTCTAGAAGTGAGGCTGAGACTTTCTGTACCCCTCTCCCAAGATAAAAACCTTAAGTTAAGAAGTCAGTCTGAGCAACATGGCGAAAACCCATCTCTACAAAAAATACACAAATTACCTGGGCACGATGGCATGCACCTGTTGTCCCAGCTATGCAGGTGGCTGAGGTGGGAGGATCACTTTACCCTGGGAGGTGGAGCTTGCAGTGAGCCAAGATTGTGCCACTGCACTCCAGCCTGGGCAACAGTGCCAGACCTTGTCTAAAAAACAAAACAAAACAAAAAACCCCACACAAACAAGAAGTCTTTGTTTATTTGGGGGCATAGCTTCATTAATTTTGTTGGATAGTTATCAAACCATAGAAATTTGGATTGGAAGAAACCTTAGAGGTCATCAAGTTCAACCACCATCACTGCTGTGAATTTCAGTATAAAGACCAATGTTTGTAAAAAGGTTAAATTGTGTTCAGGTTATTCTGTTCAAGAAGATAAAAAGTATTTAATTCATGTTAGAAAGGCAGCCATACAAATGGGAGAAGTATATATACTACCAAAATATATATATATATATATTTTGAGACAGAGTCTCGCTCTGTCACCCAGGCTGGAGTGCAGTGGCGTGATCTCCGCTCACTGCAAGCTATGCCTCCCAGGTTCACGCCGTTCTCCTGCCTCAGCCTCCCAAGTAGCTGGGACTACAGGCGCCCACCACCACACCTGGCTGGTTTTTTGTATTTTTAGTAGAGATGGGTTTTCACTCTATTAGCTCGGATGGTCTTGATCTCCTGAGCTCATGATCCACCTGCCTCGGCCTCCCAGAGTGCTGGGATTACAGGTGTGAGCCACCGCGTCCAGCCCTAAGAAGTTTATATATTTAAAAACTGTTAGTGTTAAAGGAAAAAGCTTCAGTTATCTGGAAAGTTTATTGATATGAAATGTCTTGGCCATGATGATATCCCCTAAGGAGAGTTTTATCTTTTAAACTCATATTCCAACTATTTTATATCTGCCAAGCATTACTGTCTTACACAATTATAACTTTAACTTCCCCAACTAAGAAAATTATTACTTATCAAACTAAATTTTCCATAAGGAGAGGAAAAGAGATAAGTCTTCCTTGCAGAAGAATTCCAAGCAATATATGTATGTAAACCCCTCTTCCTTTCCAGGGCTGTTGGTCTTAGTGACTCAATTCCAAAGAACAAAGTATGAAAAGGAAAAAAAACCACCAACTTTACAGAGGAAAAACCCGGCAGACACTACCTTAAGCAAATGACAGAGTTAATACCATCAGTGATATGAGAATATTACATACCATCTGACATGATGTGATGAAAAGGGCACTTCATCTCTGCAATATTCTTTCCAAAACTCCATAATGCCAGTCCGATCATGAGAAAAACATAAACCCAATTCAAAGGATAGACTACAAAATACCTGATTAGTATTCCTCAAAACTGTCAAGGTCCTGAAAAACCAAAGAAAGACTAAGATACTGTCACAGAACAGAGGTAATCACAGAAGACATTACCACTAAATATAGTGTGGTATCCTGGATTGGATATTGGAACAGAAAAAGAATGTTAGTGGAAAAACTGGTAAGATCCAAGTAAAGTCTGGAGTTTAGTTAATAATGATTTATAGTGTTGGTAGCTTAGTTTTGGCAAGTGTATCATAGCTGTGGAAGACAATAACAGGGTAAACGGAAACAGGGCGATACGTGTACAGGAACTCTGTACTATCTTTGTAACTTTTCTGTAAATCCAAAAACAGAAAACAAAATTTCCCACAAACTCATGAAAATTATTATTTTTTTAATTTTTTTATTAGTATACTTTAAGTTCTAGGGTACATGTGCATAACGTGCAGGTTTGTTACAAATGTATATTTGTGCCATGTTGGTGTGCTGCACCCATCAACTCGTCAGCACCCATCAACTCATCCTTTACATCAGGTATAACTCCCAATGCAATCCCTCCTCCCTCCCCCCTCCCCATAATAGGCCCTGGTGTGTGAAAATTATTTTAACATATTAAAGTACAGATAGACTTCCACAAGTTTAGAAGGCCAACTTGTGCAAAACACCTACTTACAGTATGCACACTTAATCAGTCTGGCATAGTGCCTCACGCCTGTAATCTCAGCACTTTGGGGGGCCAACTGAGGCAGGAGGAGCACTGGAGCCCAGGAGTTCAAGACCTTCTTGAGCAAAACAGCAAGATTCTGTCTTTAATTTAAAAAAATTAATATCATATTCACACTTAAAGTCTTTCTTGAGGCGTATAGCACCATTTTGCTAGACTCAGAAGTTTAAGGTTTTCAGATTTGAATTCCCAGAGTGTAAAATCAGATTCTGTTTTCCAAAAGTTCATTTAACTCTTGAAAAAAGAATTGCACTGAGATTTTATCTCAGCAGAGTTTGGTGAATTTTGATGAATCATTTAGCCTTCTTGGGCCATGGTTATCCCAACTGCAAAATAAGGTCCCTCTTAGTTTTAAAATTCTATAAATATGCCTCTCTCAAACAATGTAAATATTGTTTTAAAGTAAGGTACAAATTCCAAGGGAAAAAAATAAAACTTTGACTAGGCAATTGATTCCACAAACATTTATTAAGTGACAATCACTGTTCTAGGTACAGGACCTGTAGCCCTTGCTCTCCAGAGGTCTGGTGAAAGAGAGAGATACATAAACAAGCTGTTACAGCCTGTATAGGTGCTCTAAAAGAAGTATTAACAAGGTGTGCTGTGGTATACAGGAAGAAGTTGCTTCACTCTTCCTGGAGATGTTATTTTGGACATAAAAACTAGGAATACCATGAAATAGTAGTACTGTTTGATCTAACCAGAGTCAGTGAGGAATTAGTCCTATGCTAGTAAACATTTATCTTCATTGGCTGTTTGTAAATATCTGGGAATTACTGGATTTTCCCAGTGATAAACTGGCTGCAGAGTCAGAAATTTGGTTGCTACAGTGTTGTGCCAGAAAAGTACAAGTGTCTCAAGTTGTAGATGCATTCTCTTGGGAATGCCTGAAATCTGTCCCCTGAGATGATTTAATTGCTGTCACATTAACAACAACTTTCCAGAAAAGGCAGTGTGTTGGCTGTCATAGTCTGTCATTACTAAATCAGGCCTTCATAAAAAACTCACGCCTCACAGGTCATTCCATCTTATAGCTGAATGTTTCCAGTTTAGCTTTTGCAATATGTAGTCTTATATGGTCTTGGTATTTAGTTTTGCTTTTAAATTCTGAATAGCATGGTAAACAGTGATTTAGAGTTCCTAAGCAAAAGTTCAATATTCGATCCTACTTTGATTCTAAGCTTGCAAATTCTGAATAGTTCTATTTGAACAGACCTTTCTTTAGCAGGGACAACATGACTATGGAGGACATTTTGTCACTTAAATGACCATGGGTGGAGGAGATGAGTGCTTCCTCCTGGGATGCTGCCCAAGACAAGTAAGAATATTCGAGAGGGGTGCAGAAAACTGGTGAATGTTCCTTCTCCAATTCCCAGGGCCCAGCTAGAGAAGTGCCTTTTGCTGGGAATGATAATTCTGGAAAATTCCCTACCAGCAACAAGCGAGACAGACAAGAGTGAAATAGCAAGCACAGACTGAGAACCGGGCAAAGTGCACAACAGTGAGATAGGCAGAAGTGTCTTCCCACGCTAATCTCCCTGTCCTGCCAGATCACAGCGTGTATGGACATGAGAGGAGCCAGGTGGCTGTGGGAGGTTTTCTCCCAGAGCAGTATCTACAGTTTTCTTAGGGCAGAGCTGCAAGGGAAAATATCTTGTGACAAGAAGAATTGTTTCTAAGCAGACACAGGGCCCTTTGCTTCTAAAAAAAAAATAGCCATTAGGGTTTTTCTCTGATTATAAATGTAATAATATCTCGTAGAGAAAGGTATACAGATTGCAGAAAAGCAGAAAGAAGAATATAAAAGTTACCCATTACATCTCCATGCAAAGATTGTCACTATTTAAATTTTGGTAAATTTCCTTCCAGAATTTTATGTGCATACATATATTCAACATGGTTGAGAGAATACTGTATGTACAGTTTCATATTTGGTTATTCTTCAGTTAATATTGTGAGGAAGCCAGAGATCACCTCCAACCCCACTTTTAGCTCTTAGTGGGCTTTTTAGCTGGATGTAGAGGCCAAATTGAGACCAGGCAGATTAACAAGACAAAAGCATACCAATTTTATTAGTTTTACATGTACATAAGGATCTCCACAGGAGAGTAAAGTGTGAAGAAGTAGTCAAAGCAAGATGCTTTTATACTTTTTTTAGACAAGGAACAATAAATATGAGTAGAAATGACAGGACAAAGAAAATCTGGCTAGGGACAGTCAATTTTCTAGAGGAGTCACTAGGAGACATATGGTGGGGTATAAAACTAGTGAAAGATAGGAGTTACTTCATTAGGTATGTTTATTTAGGTCCATTGTCAACTGCAATTCCAAGTCTCTGGTGATAAGAGCTGTTTTCTCGCCTTAGTACGGAGAGGGTACCCCTCCCAGAGAAATCTTTATTGCTTACTATATACAGAGAGACAGATCAACTTGCTTTTTCTAAGACTAAATTTTCTTTAATGTTTTCAACTCAAATAGTCAACCTGACATATTTTAAAATTACACATCCTCCACATCCTGGCTTATTAAAAGAAAAACTCTCTCTAAACATTATTTTTAGTGGTGCATGTTCATCTTATGATGAAATTTATTTATTATAAATCCTAAATTTATTCATTCACTTAAGAAATATTAAGAAAAATGCATTTATTCATTTAAGAGCCAAGCATTTTGCCAAATGCTGAATGTGTAATAATTTCCTTAGCCATTCTTTAATTGTTGTTGGTCAATCTGTTTCTTACAGCATTTTTTTTGAGGCTTTAGACAAAAACTGTAAATAGAGAATCAGCTTGGAGAAGATGTTTGAAAAAGTACTGGGAAAGGAATTTAGGCTACAAGAATGAGATGAGGGAGAAGGTTCCAGTGACAGCTGCCTTCTTACCACTAAGGTGCCCCCAAAAGTATTTCCTGCAATACCAGGGATTGTTTATGGACAGTGGTATCTTCGTGGCACCAATACCATGTGACATAATGATAGAGATTCACTAACTTCTGCATCATTTCTGGAATTAGCCAAAATGACTTTCTCACTTTTGGGCACTGTCTAGATATGCACTGTTTGACCAGCACAACCAGTGCTAGAGGATGCTGGGTTAAGAAAGGGAAAGGTTGGCTTACACCTGTAATCTCATTGCTTTGGGAGGTTGAGGCAGGAGGATCATGTGAACCCAGGAGTTTGAGACCAGCCTAGGCTACATAGTACGACCCCACCTCTGCAAAAAAATGTAAACATTAGCCAGGCAGTGATGCACATCTGTAGTCCCTGGTACTTGGGAGGCTGAGGTGGGAGGATTGCTTGAGCCTGGCAGGTCAAGGCTGCAGTGAGCTATGATCGCACCGCTGCACTCAACCAGGGTGACAGAGTGAGACTCCGTCTCAAAAAACAAAGGAGGGGTGGGGAAGTGTCAATTTAGGGAGAAATGTAAGGCACAGCTTTTTCAGCAGGGTGAGTGGAGCTATTTTAGCTACCACTAAAAGTCTGGGGGTTGTAATTAAGTCAGGATGAACATACATTGTATTTCCAGAACCATCCCAATGGGACAGACCCTTCTAAGGCACTTTCCCCTTCCTGCTCTCCCTCCTTTGACTACAGTGCAGGGAGCAACAGCTACCCCTATGCTAAAATACCTTCTCTTGCCTCTGTAGAGTTCCCAATAGAGATCTAAGCTATACCTGAGCTTGTTTAGAGGATTTATACTAGTTCTGGACTTTCTGTCTCTTTAGCATTCAGCTCTAGCTGACCCGCATAAGTTCAGTTTGTCAAAGACTCATTACCATGCAGTCTTTATGGGTATAGCATTATCCTAAGAAAGACAGTTATCCAATAAACAACTCTCAGAAAAAACACTCAGAGATATCTTGACATATCAAGATGGCAGCATGCGACACAATATGCAGCTTACAGGACAGTGTTGAACACTGGAAGTAGTTAGACTACATTTATGCACCCTGCATCATGCAGTAGCTATTCCCCTGAGAATCTCTGAGAAAATCAAGTGTCCTAGAAGTTAAAGGCTCAGGCTTTTGAGCCTTAGAGGCCTGGATTTGAATTTTGGCTCTATTAGCCACTTGGCCACTGTTTCACTTAGGGCAATTTGTTTAATCCTGTAGGGCTCGGTTTCTTCACCTTTGAAACAAGAATATTATAAGAATACCTCATAGATGACTAAATGAAATAACATGTGAAGCTCTTATCTGGCACATAGTAAGTGCTCAGTAAATAGTAGTTATTATTATTAGAGTAGAAATGATTTTAAAATTAATTGAAGCCGGCCAGGCATGGTGGCTCACGCCTGTAATCCCAGCACTTTGGGAGGCTGAGGCAGGCAGATCATGAGGTCAGGAGTTTGAGACCAGCCTGGCCAATCTGGTGAAACCCCATCTCTACTAAAAATACAAAAATTAGCTGGAAATCGCTTTAACCTGGGAGGCAGAGCTTGCAGTGAGCTGAGATCATGCCACTGCACTCCAGCCTGGGCAACAGAGTGAGACTACATTAAAAAAAAAAAAAAAAGGAAGTAATTTGGCAAATGGATTGGCCTTCGCTTGTAAGTTTAGTCAGAACCTTAAGAAAGAGAGTGGTGTTTACTGTTTTTAAATTCCAGAAGGGTATTTGAAGACTGAAGTAAAAGAAATAAGATTCCTTGGAGCAGACTTCAGATGTTTCTTCCTCAGTTTTCTTAAAGCTCTATCAGTGTCAGTACTAACCTAAGCTGAGATTATTTTAAATACTTGGAGAAAGCTGGCGTTTAATTTAGCTGGAGCTAGTGTTTTGCAGTTGTCTTCCAATGAAAGAATCTACCTCATTGGGAGATGCTAAGCAGTAATAACACAGCTGTTCAAAACTAGTAAAAATCCTAAAATGATTTGTAAGGGACAGTGCAGAGGCTGTCTTCACAACATTTTGTAACTCATTTGAAATCAAAGACTGCAAAGTACCAGAGAGGGAGCTCAGGTTATTCTAGGCTGGGCCATCAGAGTGGCAGTGAACAATTGATTAAGGACTCTGGCTGTGTCAGGCACTATGCTAGGGATATACTGGTGGATAAAACAGACTCCCTGTCCTTAAGGAGCCAACAGCCCAGTGAGAGACAGACATATAAGCAGGCAATTCTAAGGCAGTGTGATAGGTACTGTGGGCTAGTGGAACACAGGCTATTGTGGGATCAGGCCAGTCCCACAGCATTTCAGATTTAGAAAGTAAATTCCATCAGTTTACCCAGAATCGACTAGGTAGGCGGAAAAAAGAGAACATTAAGAAGGGAAACATAATTAGGAAGCAAGAACTGAGCTAGAACTCACTAGACTCTGAGGGATAAGCTAGAATATTTATTATTATTATTATTATTATTATTATTACTACTAATATTTTTGAGACAGAGTTTCTCTCCTGTTGCCTAGGCTGGAGTGCAGTGGTATGATCTCAGCTCACTGCAACCCCCACCTCCTGGGTTCAAGCAATTCTCCTGCCTCAACCTCCTGAGTAGCTGGGATTACAGGTGTACACCAACACACCTGGCTAATTTTTGTATTTTTAGTAGAGACAGAGTTTTGACATATTTGCCAGGCTGGTCTCAAATGGGTTCAAGCAATTCTCCTGCCTCAGCTTCCCAAGTAGCTGGGATTACAGGTGTGTACCAACACACCTGGCTAATTTTTGTATTTTTAGTAGAGATGGGGTTTCACCATGTTTGCCAGGCTGGTCTCAAACTTCTGACCTCAGGTGATCCACCCACTTCAGCTTCCCAGAGTGCTGAGATTACAGGCATGAACCACCGCGCCCAGCAGAATACTGATTTAATATTTTACAATGAGATCTTCATCTTTCCAGCTATCAGATCACTTACTTATGCTCAGCCTGCAGGGTAACTCCCCCATGCCAAGGTTCCCAGGGATGAGCTTAGTGAGCTCACAAGTTAGAGGAGGTGAATAGTTTTGAGGGATATTTCTTTTTTTTTGAGACAGATTCTCGCTCTGTTGCCCAGGTTGGAGTGCAGTGGCCGGATCTCAGCTCACTGCAAGCTCCGCCTCCCGGGTTTCCGCTATTCTCCTGCCTCAGCCTCCCGAGTAGCTGGGACTACAGGCGCCCGTCACCACGCCCGGCTAGTTTTTTGTATTTTTTTTAGTAGAGACGGGTTTTCACCGTGTTAGCCAGGATGGGGGATATTTCATAAAACCCACAGAATTATTCTTGTCCTCAATAGGTTTAACCTTTCCAGAGGCCAGAATATTCTGATTCCATCCTTAGGTAGAGCTGGATGAACAGACTCGGATAGGTTGGCCACTCAGGCTTCCTTTTTTAAAACTCTATGTTGATAATCACACCTCTGCAGATGCAGTCTTAAATATGTTTTTTGTTTATTAGGTAATTTACTCACATGTTCAAAATTCAAACGTACATTAAGGCTGACAGTGGAAAATCTCTCTCATTCTTGTTTCCCAGCCATTCAGGTCCCCTCCCCAGGGACAACTTAGGTTATCAGTATCTGTGTATCCTTCCAAATATGTTTATTGATGCAACCCAAATAATATTTTCTAAAAAAATTGCAGCTTTATTTACATTCCGTCATGAGAATATATACTTTAGTCACCTTGTTTGAACTTGAGTAATACATTATTGTTTCTTAGAGAGATATCCTTCCCCTAAACTATAGGTACAAATGTCTTTTAGAATAGGTGACTTCTGTAGATATCTACTGTCATCCAGTGTATCTGTGTGTATATGTGTGCGCTTACCAATTTCACTGAGTATCTGTATTCTTAAGTTCTAGGAACACCTTCCTCTGTACTTGTTTACGCCCTATGTACAGATTCTGAAATCAACCATGATAAAGAAATAGTGAATTCTTATAACGGGCTCTTTTGTTGTTTATTTTGTTTTACAATGACTTTACTAGCTTTTTTTTGTTTGTTTTATTTTAATCTCAAGACACATTTCAAAAACTCTGTGCTTTGTTGGTTGGAACTAGGGAGAGTTGGGCATATCCCCAGAGCAACGGTGATGAGGGAGAATTGAAAAGCTGAATTTCTGCCATGCTTCTGGTGTGTTTTCTATTCCTTGTCCTTTTAGACCCCTTTACACACACACTATCCTACATTATGCCTTTAAGTTAAGCTACAAAGATGCACTACTATTAGACTTGAATATGCATAATGACTAGGTATGAGACTAGCAAGATCCTAAAATTTTTGGTTCAGTCAAAGTTATTGATGGTATCTACTGCCAATAGGGGAAGGCAAGACAGGACTTCACAGTCTATTCCATTTCTTCTGAATAAGACAGCAACTAAAGACCACAGAGTTGCCAACTATCACTATATAGATACTTTGCAGAGTTGGCCCAGTATTAGACACACAATCTAGTGTGGAAAGCTTGTACTTTAAATTGATAAGGTCATTCTAGAAATTGTTACAGAATTTTTTTCAAAAACAGAACATAAAAGAGAATGAAAAAATATAATTGTAGTAAATGAAAAAAAGTGTGGTATAAAAGGGGAAAAAGGACAAAGAATGAAAATAAATGAGAGGCATGGCAAAAAGGAGGAGTGAGTACTTTGATTTGCTTCTATAACAGCAGGATTGGTTTGGGTGGCGCTATCCACACACTTTCTGCTGGATCCCAGGAGATAAGGGTATACTCTTTGGCTATGAGTTTTTCATTATGTAAAACTTAACAACATCGTAACTTCATTATTACCAGGCACTCCCAATTCTTACATCTGCAAAATTAAAATAGTGCTTTTAATGGGTGGCAAGAGGATGTCCTCCAATGTCAAGCAGAAATGCTATAGTAATCGCAAGGCCTTGTTATGTGCACTTACGGTACTCTTCAGTTCTTTTGAGGAGAAGCACTTATCTGGCTGCCCTCAGTACACTAAGAATCAGACCTCAGAGGTGGCTGCATTTTATTGTTGGGAGAAAGTACTTTTAAAATTTTGAGAAATGTTAGAGATTTCTCAAAACCTCACTAGAAGCATGAAGCCTTGATTGGAAAGATAAAGGGATCTGGTTCCAGGTTACACAGCAAATTAGTGGCAGAATTAAGTTATGAACTTAGACTTACTCCTTTCACCATATTATGGCATTTGGGGGCCTCCTTATTGCTCGAGTAGTAACACATTACCTCATACAGCTTTTTTTTTTTTTTCCCCCAGATGGAGTCTTGCTTTGTTGCCCAGGCTGGAGTGTAGTGGCTCCATCTCAGCTCAGTAGCCGGAATTACAGGCACCCACCACCATGCTCAGCTAATTTTTTTTTTTTTTTTTTTTGAGACGGAATCTAGCTCTGTCACCCAGGCGGCTGGAGTGCAGTGGGGCGATCTCGGCTCACTGCAAGCTCCGCCTCCCGGGTTCACGCCATTCTCCTGACTCAGCCTCCCAAGTAGCTGGGACTACAGGTGCCCGCCACCACCCCTGGCTAATTTTTTTTTTTTTTTTTTTTTTGTATTTTTAGTAGAGGCAGGGTTTCACTGTGTTAGCCAGGATGGTCTCGATCTCCTGACCTCGTGATCTGCCCACCTCGGCCTCGCAAAGTGCTGGGATTACAAACATGAGCCACCACACCCAGCCTAGTTTTTGTATTTTTAGTAGAGACAGGGTTTCATCATGTTGGCCAGGATAGTCTCAAACTCCTGACCTCAGGCGTTCCGCCCGCCTCGGCCTCCCAAATTGCTGGGATGACAAGCCTGAGCCACTGCACCAGGCCTCATACAGCTCTAATGCCACGCATCAAGTTCTGCATGTATAGTCTCTCATTTTGGCCCCTCAGCAACCCCCCATGTGCTAGGGACAGTAAATTCTATTCTCACTTTGCAGATAAGAAGACTGCAATTCAAGAAGACACACAGTAGTCTATAACTGAGTCAAGACTGGAACTCAGTTATCCTAATTCCCTCTCGGAGGCTCTTTCTACCATGCCATCTGCTTGTCTGTTGCTTTCCATTCATGAACTCTGGAAAACAAGCTTGAGATACCAAAATTAAAAAGACAGCTCATCAAAAATGAATAGTTACAACTCTATAAGTACAAAAATGAAATACTCAAATCTCTTGCCTCCTCTCCTACTAGGAGCATAAATGTTAACCTGAGTTCTCTAGCTTTGCACAAATCCACAGCAATTAAGACTGCACAGTGAGGGAAAATACTTTTCTAAAAAAGAATCCTAATCAATGTTGAAACAAAAAATTTAAAACATGAAATGGAAGGAACGAAACTGTCGTCCTCCCTTATTTCTGACCCACACTTGTCGATTTTCATGTCGGAGTTTCTCAAGCCAGGGGCACATGGCCAAAAACCATGTGAAATGCCAGGTGTTCCAAATAACACCCGACGGGGTAGTGGAAGGAAAGCACTACCTCCCCGGGGAGCAAATGGCCCAACTTCCAGACTTAGTTTTCTGCAGTCTCAAACCCGATGTTGCACTAAGAAACCACCTAATTTTTAGGTGGTTTCGTTTACCAAAAAATGAGGTGACTGGGTCCGTGCGCATATGTGAATTTAAGCGTAACACTGTACTCACGCTTTGCATAATTAAATTCTCAAATATTCACTTAATATATGCATAGACCATTGTCACTTCGTCGGAAGTCGCGTCCTGCCCAGTTGCGAGAGACTCCAGCGGGCCTTCTTGCGGCGCTCGGGTCGGGGTCCAGGTCCGGGCGTGCAACAGAAGCCGTCAGTGGCCCCGCTGGCTAAAAAAGGGCAAGCGTCGGAGGCTCGAGCCAGCGGCCGCGGCGCCTTCCAACAGTTCCTAATTCGGGGCGCTCTGTCGGCCCCACCACCTGTTCCCGGCAGCCAATGGGGCCGCGGGGGGCGGCCGGGGCGGAGCGCGGCTACAAAAGGCCGCGGGCCCAGCGCACCCGCCCATCACGCTCCGGGCGCGCTCTCGGGGAGGCTTGGACCGACGCGGCCCAGGGCTAGGAACATTCCGTGCGTGGACCAGCCGGGCCGGGGCGATGCTGCGGGTGCGGTGTCTGCGCGGCGGGAGCCGCGGCGCCGAGGCGGTGCACTACATCGGGTCTCGGGTGCGTGCGCCACCGGCCTTGGCTGGCGGCCGCGTGACTCACTCGGTCTTGAGGGCGGCGTGGAGCACTCGCTCGCTCCCTCCACAGAGCCGCCGCCTTCCCTCGCTTTCCCCAGCCAGAATTGCACGAGAGTGTCCCTTCTGGTATCCCTGGGAAGCTCAGCTTCAAGAGGCTTTGCAGGCTCCAGGAGCTGGGCGGCGTCCCCGGTTCCGGGGGAACTTGTGTTGCGGCTCCACCCCTTGGGGTCCACTTGCTGTCTGCGCGTCTGCGGCCTGCTGGCCCTTGGTGCAGGGGGCGCCGCCCTCGTCTACCGGACCTTGGTGCGCTGCACCAAGCTTCCCACTCGGAGCAAGGGGCTGGGATGACGGAGGCTCCTCTTAGTAAAAGGGTGGCGTTTTTGGGGTTCAGTAGCCTGAGTGGGCATCGAGTTGGGGAGATTTCTGGAAAATGCGTGTAGGGTGGATGGATGGGGAGAAGAGACAGGCAAAGTGGTAATCGGGGACGGGGAGCGAGCGACCAGATTCACTCCAAGTATAACATGCTGTCCCACGTCTGGAGAGGAGTCTGGCGAGTGCAGCCTGTAAGCAGAGTTTCTGCGCTCCCCGCCTTCGGCTGCCCTGGCGGCAGACCCTCCCTTGCTCCTAGGACTGGAATCGCTCCGACATTCTGGCTTCCCCCCAGCAACTGGTTCCTGAACAGCTGCCACTCTCCGTCCTGCTTCTGCCTCCACCCGAGTTCCCCTCCTGCCCACTTCCTAAGGCTTTTAACAGAGCAAGATAGAGATTTGGGGGGTTGAGTGGGTTGAGGGACCCTCCCTGCTCTAGATTTTATAGGCCATGTATTTTTTAAAGGCTTTTGAAGTTTTTAGATCTCCTTTTTAATTGTTTGAATTTACGCCTGGGCTAATCCTGATCTTGGCTAGGGTACTGTGGACCATCTGTAAAATGGAGCAGATGGCAGTTGCTCACTCTTAGAATTGAAGTGCCAGAGAATGCGAAGTGTATGTCAAAGATGAAAAAAATTTGATTTGAAGCTAGCTATTCTGAAAGATACGATCCTTTACAAATGTTCCCACCTTTTCATTTGTAAAAATAAACTAAAATAAAAAGCCTAATATTGGTAACCTTTGATACTTGAGGGAAAAGGGGGTTCCATCCTCAGCTGGGACTGGCGGGAAGTTTTAGAGCAGATGTCTGTGGTTTTCTGAGAGGAGGACTGACCCATCTGCAAAAGAGTTGCTTAAAGCTTGAGTGCAGGAATTGCATTCTGAGATAAAGATGGAGGTGTATGGTCGCTGGGGACACGGTCTTCTGAGGAGTTTTAAAGAGTTACAGCAATTAATAGATAAGACAATTTGTAGATAAACAAGAGGGTTAAAAAAATTATCTGTAATCCCACTACCCACCTACACACTGTTAACATCTTGGTTTATGCTCTTCTAAAGGGAAACTTTAAGTGGCAATGTTATGCTGGATTTTTACCCCATCTCCACTTCCTCCTCTCTGCAAGTACTGATAGAGCAATGCAATACAATAATGTTTTCTTTGTTCTTGGAAGCTTGGACGAACCTTGACGGGATGGGTGCAGCGAACTTTCCAGAGCACCCAGGCAGCTACGGCTTCCTCCCGGAACTCCTTTGCAGCTGACGACAAGGCCACTGAACCTCTGCCCAAGGACTGCCCTGTCTCTTCTTACAACGAATGGGACCCCTTAGAGGAAGTGATAGTGGGCAGAGCAGAAAACGCCTGTGTTCCACCGTTCACCGTCGAGGTGAAGGTAAAGCAAGGCTGTTCACGTGTCTGAAAGTGCGTTCCCTCCTCACCTGCTGCTGCTACCCTCTGACTGCTTTCCCTTCAGCTTACTCTCAGACCTCTCAGTGCAGTGACTAAGTTATCTTACCTGACACCTCTGTGGTATTTGACACTGTTTACACCCATGATAATTGCTTCCTTCCTGAAACTCTTCCCCTTGGAATCTGAGAGAGCTTTTCTGGGAATAATAGTTCTTTCTCTTTTCCTCACATCTTCTTCTGTCACAGCCTGTAATGCCAAGGTTGAACAGAATATTACTTTCAGCCCCCTTCTCTTAGCCATTCTCACAGCTGCCCCTCCCACCTCCTCTCTGGTCCCGATCTCTGTATTGAACTCCTTCCAGATCAACAAGTTAAACTCCTCATGGGATATTGCCACATGACTTCAAACTTGGCACATCTGGAGTTCATTTGCCAGCCACCCTGCTAAAGTGGACCCCCCCTCATTCCCTCCTTTTAATTATTGGCATTCCTATTTAATCAAGCTAAAACACAAAAGAATCATCTTTGATTTCTCCTTATGTCACGTCCTCCACATCCATTCTCCAAGGTTTAACAAGGCTTTTGTCAAAATGAATCTTGCCTCATCCCTCTGCTTTGCCTCTCCCTAAGGGTTGGGCATTCATCTGCTGCCTGGACTATTGCAGTTAACTCCTAACTGGTCACTGCTACTCACTCTTCTTAGCAAACCACCTTGCAGCTGCAATCCAAGTGATTTTTTAAAACTCAAATGTGATCATGTTACTCATCCTGCTTCTTTTCCTCCTCTACTTTGCTAGCCAACCCCCTCCCCACCCCCACCCCCGAACTGCTCAGGATAAAGTCCTCATGGTATTCAACATCCTTCACAATCTGGCTCTTGTCTGCATTTCCAGGATTCCCCAGTCCAGTTATTGACTCATCTGTTAGTACAGCAGATTAGCAGTGTTCATTTCTGGTCAAGTCCCTCTCTCCTCTAATATCCCACCCTGGTTTTCAGCAGACTTTATCAGACAACCATATAAGGCAGCTAAACTAGACTACTCACTGTTTCTTCACAAGCCCTGCATCTTTGCCCCTACCTAAGTCTCTTCCACCCATCTTCCTGTGCCCTTTAGTCTGTAGTTTAAACCTACTACCACTTAGCTTCAATGACACCTTTCACAAAGTGTTCCAGAATTTCCCTGGCAACAAGTAATATCCCCCTTTTTAAAAACTCGTAGTGGTGGCCAGGCACTGTGGCTCACGCCTGTAATCCCAACACTTTGGGAGGCTGAGGTGGGAGGATCACAAGGTCGGGAGATCGAGAACATCCTGGCTAACATGATGAAAGCCCGTCTCCACTAAAAATACAAAAATTAGCTGGGCATGGTGGCGGGCGCCTGTAGTCCCAGCTACTCGGGAGGCTGAGTCAGGAGAATGGCGTGAACCCAGGAGGCGGAGGTTGCAGTGAGCCAAGATTGTACCACTGCACTCCAGCCTGGGCAACAGAATGAGACTCCGTCTCAAAAACAAACAAACAAACAAACAAAAACTCCTAGTGGTTTTCATCTGTAATATTCTTATGTCCAGGGCCCCTGTGGGCCGGTGTTCAGGTTCTGTACTGCATAAGGGTCCCATATCTAAGGGACTACCATCCGCATTGCAGACACAGCCTAGACTCCTATTAATAATGGGTTACAAATCTATCTATAATGTCCTTAAATTTTTCCTGAATATTTACACTTTTATTTGTAAAGTGGACTGAGGAAAGAAGTTCTGTAACAGCATTTTCGTGGTCTTCAGAACTATTGCCTACGATGTACCAGGGCTCTAGAGGTATTAATGTAAAAGATCTTCCTTTCTATTTGAAGAAATATGATGTCCACATAGAAACGAAGACCAAGTACCTTATTCCAATCGACTGATAAGGTAGTTGAAGTGCCAGGAAAGCTAAGAAAAGAGAAATGACCAAGTTCTGGCCAGTTAAGAAGTCCTCTTGAAGAAAATGAGTCCTGAGTTAGACCAGGAAGACAGGGAAATAGAAAAAGTAATAACTTCTAATTGTTCTGACACTGTCTTTGGTTCTGATATTTGGAATTTGGTGAGAAGATTAATTTATACACCATCCACATGTTTTTAAAAGGCATAGTCTTCTTAAGTCTTTTCTTGAAAAGTCCCATCCCCTAACCATTTTAATTGGGTGGAATTAAAATTTAAATCCAAGCAATAATTTATCCTTCTACTTGTCTTTACAATGATAGACTTTCATATCATGTGATTTTACAGAATCAGAATTCTCAGACATAATTTTGAGTTCTTTCTCACTTGATTTATGACTTTAGACTTTGTCATTTCATGGGCTTTTGGAAAATGTACCATGCTGAAGTCAGGAGTCTGGGATTAATTAGGTATTTGATAAAAGCTTGATAGCTAGTCTCGGTTAATCAGTTATTTGAGCTTGTACAAGATTCCATAGCTTTCTGGGCCACCGTAAAATGAAGGTATTAGAGGTTTGCTATCTACCTAACAGGATTAAGGATTAATCTAAAAGTAAAAGGTTAAATGTTAAGTATTTTAAAGCATAAAACAACAACTTGTTATAGTTGTATGGATCCAATTTGCCAATAACATTCCAAAGGTACTCTGGGGGTATAATAGTTGTAGATACCAGTAACATTAGCAGTGTTGATTTCATTCATTTGTCTGGTTCTTTTTGTTTGTTTATTCTTCTTTCTTTCTCTTTCTCTCTTTGATTCTAGACAGGAAATAATGGTTATTTCTGTTTCATGCCATGTGCTAAACCTGGTTTTGAGGGACAAGAAAGTAAATCCAAGACATGCATGGATCCTAGCAGACAAGGCCGTGCCTTGTAGTAAAGAAGAATGACATATATTAATCAGTTTAGGAATAATAAAAAGAAAAAATAATGTAGTAAACTGTCTATAGGCAATCAGAGCAGAAGATGTTGGAAGATACAAGTACTAGAGAAATTTTAAGGAAAGGAATGTGAAACATAATTGTTAGGAAGCATAACTTTTTAAAGCTCTGTGACTTTTTGTTCTGCAAAATATAGTAAATATTTGCTATCAATTTTTTTTTTTTTTTTTTTTTTGAGACAGAGTTTTGCTTTGTCACCCAGACTGGAGTGCAGTGGCGCAATCTTGGCTCACTGCAAGCTCCGCCTCCCAGGTTCACGCCATTCTCCTGCCTTAGCCTCCTGAGTAGCTGGGACTACAGGTGTCCACCACCAGACCTGGCTAATTTTTTTTTGTATGTTTAAGAGACGGGGTTTCACCATGTTAGCCAGGATGGTCTCTATCTTCTGACCTCGTGATCTGCCTGCCGTGGCCTCCCAAAGTGCTGGGATTACAGGGGTGAGCCACCGTGCCCAGCCTCAAATATGTTTTTTGCTTCGCTTTTGTCTTTTTAAAAGTAAAGCCCTTGATAAAGGACCTTTTATAAAATACAAGATTAATCAAGATTAGTGTAATATAAGCTTACAGCTGGATAAATACATTTCTGTTGTCATTTCTTAGCCTTCCAAAGACAGTATTTAAAAATTCACTTGGCAAACCGTTGCAAAGGGTTTTAGGCTTTGAAAGAGTATAAAGGTTCAAGGAATGCAGACATACCTTTGCAACAGATTATTATAAACATCATATGCTAAGCATCTAATATAGTGTTGATTATCTTGCAAACAACTTGGTAAATGATTGCTAGCTCATTTAGCAGGGTTATAAAGGAAGTGTAAACAATTTCTAGCTATCTCTTGTAAAATGTATTGTGCCTTGATCATTTGTACTTTGCCCAACCTTTGCCAGATTATAAACTCTACAAGAAAAATTCACATTTGTTCAAATAACCTTTTTCTCCCAGGAAAGTTTAATTTATCAAAGTAAGTTTCACTCTGCACAAATAGTCACGGAGGATACTTTGGAATGAGTCTGGTGAGACTGCATAACTCTGCATCTCCTGTAACCCAGTGTTAAATTTTCAAAGGCTTCTTGTCCCTAGTGGATTGTAGGAGATGTGCCTGGCATGAGAAGGAGGAAGTGGTGAATGGATGAGTAGTACCAGCGTGTATCTGAGAGGAATATAAAGAGTCATTATTACCCTCTTTCTGGTTGCTGTTGCAGAAATTCCTAGGAGTAGAAAACAGTGGAGTGCTTTTATTTTGTTTTTTGAAAGGGTAGCTTGGTCTTGTAAAATGTTTAATGCTGGTAACATTTTTCATAGGCCAGAAATTCAGCCTGCTGTTTGCCTATAGACCTTAGTAAAAGAGCTAATTAATGATTCAGACCCCAGGCGTCAGCAAACTTCATCTTTCTACCAGATAATAAGTAATTTAGGCTTTGCAGACCATCGGTCTCTGTTGAACTACTCAGCTCTCAGCTGTGCCATTGTAGTGCAAAAGCAGTCATAGACAATATGTAAACAAATGAATGTGCCTGCATTCCCATAAAACTTTATTTACAAAAACAAGCAGCAGGCCAAATTTGCTGTAGACCTTTGTTTACCAGCCTCTATTTAAGAGTTTCACTGGCATCATTCAGTTTTTCTAAAGACCTGTTTCTTGGCTTATTCCTTATTCACCAAGCTGGGTTCCAGCGTCACTGATGTGAACTTGGATATTGAACTAACAAGAAATGGGTCCACTTTCATATATTTGATATTTATCAGACTGAGATAAACATGGAAGTAGAGACACAAAATCTAGAAAAGATACTGTCTTTGGCATTAAAGAGCTAAATATCTAGACATTTGGTCAGTCTTGATGAGTAAAAGCCATTGGGACAGTTTGAACTTGTTAAGCAATTCCAGTCTTAAAAGTTTTGCACATCTAGTTAGAAGTGTTCAAACCAGTATAACATGCAAGTCCCATGATGTATTAGGGACACTCTTCAAGTAACAGAGAACTTCAGTTCTAGTCCTGCTTGTCCAGATAGTTAGCAAGCATGTGACCAGCCAGAGCCTCTTTCCTTACATGTGAAATAAGCATATGAGAGCTTGCCCTGTTTCTTTGATAGGATTGCTGGGAAACCAAATGAGAATATCCAGCTAAAGTAGACACACTCTGACACACTTGAGCCCTTTACCAAGTTTTATACCTTCTTTCTAGTACTTATTGATACCCGAAATTATCTGATTGATGGTGGAGACCCTCATATATGACATGGTCAGGACTAATAGTTGGTCAGTTCATCAATTATATAAATAAACGTTTTAAAAATACCTGCTTTAAACATTTTTAAACAAAAATTTAAATTAAAACATTTTTAAACTTAAAATATATCAATGTACATTGCTTTGCTAATCTTTTGATGAAGGTTTGAGGCTTTTACTTAGAGTCTGGATTCTCTGATTGGAGTTCTGCTTCATGTAGCTTGAAAAATGGGAAGATACATCATGTACATTTCCCAATGTATTTATGCAAATTGACTGAGAACTTAGACATTTGGAAAATAATCTGAATGCAGAATATGTCTAGATTTTCACATTTTTGAAAACCAATATTTTGACCGGGCACGGTGGCTCACGCCTGTAATCCCAGCGCTTTGGGAGGCTGAGGCAGGTGGATTATGAGGTCAGGAGTTCAAGACCAGCCTGGCCAACATGGCGAAACCCTGTCTCTACTAAAAATACAAAAAATTAGCCGGGTGTGGTGGCCTGCACCTGTAATCCCAGCTACTCAGGAAGCTGAGGCAGGAGAATCATTTGACCCTGGTGGGAGGCAGAGGGTGCAGTGAGCTGAGGGTGCAGTACCACTGCACTCCTGCCTGGGCAACAGAGTGAGACTCCATATCAAAACAAAACAAAACAAAACAATATTTTAGAGCTGTTGCACCTACCCTATTCAACAATAATTTTTAGCAAACTGATTGAGCCATTTTAAAGCATTCAAATATTTTCTCTTTGGTAGTCTTTTAAAATACATATAGCCCTGGAAACTTTCTAAATTTTTTTTTCAGTTATTAAAAATTTGTGAATCTGGTTATCATATCACTTTCTTCTATGACAAAAAGACTCGAAAAGATGTAAGAGCTGAATGGATTAGAAAAAGGAGAGGTGTGGTTGGTGTGAGGCATTTTGACAGGGAATTACCAAAGGCATATTTGTACTGTTACACAATTTTGGCAAGTGTTAATTCTGTTGCATGGGAAAATCAATTAATGGTTTTTTTTGTTGTTGTCTGTCTTGTCTTTTCTTTCTTTCTTTCTTTCTTTCTTTCTTTCTTTCTTTCTTTCTTTCTTTCTTTCTTTCTCTCTCTCTCTCTTCCTTTCCTTTCCTTTCCTTTCTTCCTTCTTTTCTTTTATTTTCTTTTCTTTTCTTTTCCTTTCTTTCTGTTTTTGACACAGAGTCTCACTCTGTTGCCCAGGCTGGAGTGCTGTGGCACGATCTCAGCTCACTGCAACCTCTGCCTCCTGTGTTCAAGCAGTTCTCCTGTCTTGACCTCCGAAGTAGCTGTGACTATAGGCACATGCCACCAGGCCTGGCTAATTTTTGAATTTTTAGTAGAAATGGGGTTTTGCCATGTTGGCCAGGCTGGTCTCGAACTCCTGACCTCAAGCTATCTGCCTGCCTCGGCCTCCCTGGGATTACAGGCTGAGCCACCATGCCTGACCAATGATGGGGTTTAAAGAGAAATAAAGCATATTTGAAAGTATATTCCTGATCTTAACAGGGTCTAAATATCTTTTTTTCCCTTCACAAAATATCTTGAGGTGCTATTTTCCAGACAGAATTCTGAGATGCATGGATAACCCATGGTTTTGGCTTAGTATAAGTGCTTTTATTCTCTTATGCTAGTTTGTGTGTTCTCTTGTTCCGTTTTATTGAGGCTCTCTGATAGAAGTGCTATGTCCTGTTTTGTCTGCAAAGTGTGGCAAAAAAAACTGGCCAAGAGGATTCCAAGCCTGTCTGAAGGTAAACATGCTGTTAGTGGTTGGGCATGAGATCTCAGGCAGAAGGAGCAAAAGACCTCAAAACATCAAGATGTTTTAGAGTTCTTCATTCAGCAGATACTGAGTGTCTGCCCAGAGAGCATATGTGCTCAATGCTAGAAATCAGCACTGAACATGGCGTGGTTGGAGTCTCAATTCCAATACCTTATACAAAGAGCTGTTTACTACCTGTGAACCTATCATGAGCTGTATTTTTCTCCTGTAAGTATTGCGTTTATTTGCTTCTACTTCCAGGCCAATACATATGAAAAGTACTGGCCATTTTACCAGAAGCATGGAGGGCATTATTTTCCCAAAGATCATTTGAAAAAGGCTGTTACTGAAATTGAAGAAATGTGCAATATTTTAAAAATGGAAGGAGTGACAGTGAGGAGGCCTGACCCCATTGACTGGTCATTGAAGTATAAAACTCCTGATTTTGAGTCTACGGGTAAGTGATGTCAGATAACTAAACTGCCAGTGTCTGAATTTTCAGTGTCTTTCTTAATGTGTAAGGGGAAAGCTCCAAAAAATTTCTTGGAGAGTCCTTTGCTTTGCTAGTTCTTGAAAACTTTAAAGATTTATTTAGGAATGGTTTGGTCCATGTTGATATGATTAACATGTATACATTCTAAACTCCATTCCATCTAGTGGAATCTCCGTGAAATAACAAATTTTCCTAAACTTTGTAGTCATTTCCTTACATAAGAACAGTGGATTCATTTAATTTTCCTCAAGAACAGAAATTAAAAGGGGAATGGAAACATTTCCATTTTATTTTTAACTGACATTGCTGCATGACTGTTCTTGTGCCTTAGGTCACTGTTCTAATTTCTAGTTTTAGATCGATCCTTGGCTCAGTTTTTATCTTGTGATGCTGATGGTCCTTTAAGAGCTCTGTTTCTGTATAGCAAGAAAGGAGCTTACAAATGGGGAAAGCTTGGTGGTTCAACATCTCTTTGTACAAGGACTTTATTCCTTCACTTTTTTTCTTTTCTTTTTTTTCTTGGCTTCCTCACTACCACACAGAATTCATGTGAACAATCTAGTATGTATTATTCAAATTTTTTGCCATTTTCATATATACATATACACATGTATTTTTACTAGTTTTTTTTAACCAAAAAAAGAGGTCATATTATATAGACTTTTTTTTTTTTTGAGACGGAGTCTCACTCTGTTGCCCAGGCTGGAGTCCGGTGGTACGATCTCCGCTCACTGCAAGCTCCGCCTCCAGGTTCAAGTGATTCTCCTGCCTCAGTCTCCCGAGTAGCTAGGATTACAGGCACATGCCACCATGCCTGGCTAATTTTTTTTGTATTCTTTTAGTAGAGACGGGGCTTGACCATGTTGGCCAGGCTGCTCTTGAACTCCTGACCAGCCCAGTCAGGATCAAGTGATCCGCCTGTCTTGGCCTCACAAAGTGCTGGGATTACAGGCATGAGCCGCTGCGCCTGGCCCTATATAGACCTTTTTTGTCTTGGAAATTAACACTGCTGAAGTTGTCATGGAATTTTTTGGTCTGACAGGTTTATACAGTGCAATGCCTCGAGACATCCTCATAGTTGTGGGCAATGAGATTATCGAGGCTCCCATGGCATGGCGTTCACGCTTCTTTGAGTACCGAGCGTACAGGTCAATTATCAAAGACTACTTCCACCGTGGCGCCAAGTGGACAACAGCTCCTAAGCCCACAATGGCTGATGAGCTTTATGACCGGGTGAGTCCCTAATAATAGGCTAGCTTATTACTAACTTTTCTAACTGATCCACAAAGAGTAAGATAGAGATTCTGTGATACCTTTTACATATTATGCATTTTAGAAAGAGAAAACATCATCTTATTTTTAAAAAGTGATTATTTTATGATGAATATGATAAGAGTAAATGATCCTATGATAGTAATAATAATCGCTAACACTTTTTGGTGCTTACCTTCTTCTGGGTCCTGGGTTAAACCCTTTATTTACATCCTCAATCTGTTTGTTTTTCACAACAACCCTAATGATACTGTAGTATCATTCCATTAGAGGGGGAAAAACTTGCCTACAGGTGTACCACTATTCATTAGTGGAACCAGAAAAGTCACTAGACTGAAGTTCACTTTTCTTCTTCTAGAAAAAGAACCTGGTCTACAGTCCAAATTCACAGTAAAATGAAATGTATGTCCCTTATTAAATCAGTTACCATTTGATCTTTTATAGAAAAAAAACTGAAAATCAAAATAGCTTCTGGGTTTAAAGACAGAAATAATGAATTAGTTTTGCCACTCCCAATCAAATTTGGCAGGGGAAACATGGCATCTCATTTTATGGTATGAGTTAGGCTTGGGACCAAATTCCTTTTCTAAAAGAACAAAATGACTTCATCCTGTTTACTTTCTGTACGGGTCATGGAATATTCTCAGAATCAGTTACTGCCTCTGTATCACCTTTTTTTTTTTTTTTTTTTTTTTTTTTTTTTTTTGAGACAGAGCCTTGCTCTGTTGCCCAGACTGGAGTGCAGTGGCATGATCTCAGCTCACTGCAGCCTCTACCTCCCAGGTTCCAGCAATTCTCCTGCCTCAGCCACCTGGGTAGCTGTGATGACAGGTACATGCCAGTATGCCTGACTAATTTTTGTATTTTTAGTAGAAACGGGATTTCACCATGTTGGCCAGGCTGGTCTCGAACTCCTGACCTCAGGTGATCTGCCCACTTCGGCCTCCCAAAGTGCTGGGATTACAGGCATGAGCCATCTCACCTGGCATCTTCCATTTTTTTCTAAGTACATAGTGCCCCCTCATCCTTAGGGGATACATTCCAGACTCTCAGTGGATGCTGATACTGAACTCTATATATTTTGTTTTTTCCTATACATATATACATACCTATGATGAAGTTGAATTTACAAATTAGGCACAGTAACACTAACAACAGTAATGAATAAGAAAATGGAACAATTATATAAATATACTTTACTAAAAGGTGAATGTGGTCTCTCTGTTTCTCTCAAAATAATGTTTTGGGACAACAGTTGACTGCAGGTAACTGAAACCATGGAAAATGAAATCATGGGTAAAGGAGGACTATTGTATCAGGAAATTACTGTAATGCTAGTTTGTTGTTTTATTGTTGTTTCGGTTTATTTATCATGGATCTGCTTCTTTCCCAGGCATGTTTTAGTCTAAAACCGAGTAGTAATATTTTGGAAAATGATGTTAAACTAGTTTTCTTAGTACTGTATGCCTTATAAATAATTTTCTCATGATCCAATGCATTGTTTGTGTTCATTCTTGTTCCAATTAGGATTATCCCATCCACTCTGTAGAAGACAGACACAAATTGGCTGCTCAGGGAAAATTTGTGACAACTGAGTTTGAGCCATGCTTTGATGCTGCTGACTTCATTCGAGCTGGAAAAGATATTTTCGCACAGAGAAGCCAGGTAAACGCAGGCTGCCTCTGAAATTTCACACTATATTATTGTATTCTTTACTTCCAAATTAAAATATTTTCATCCTAAATTTTTTTCACCTTGAATATTTTTAGTTTTCTAGACATAGAACCAAATATTTATTGATTGTATGTCTTTCTTTTGTTTTCAGGTTACAAACTACCTAGGCATTGAGTGGATGCGTAGGCATCTTGCTCCAGATTACAGAGTACATATCATCTCCTTTAAAGATCCCAATCCCATGCACATTGATGCTACCTTCAACATCATTGGACCTGGTACTGTGCTTTCCAACCCTGACCGACCGTGTCACCAGGTAAGAGATTTCTCGGGACTCTGGAAAAGCAACAGAATCTAGTAACTAAAATAATTGACACTTTTATTTTAAGCACTTCCATGGTTCCTAATGGTTCTGAATGACAGATTCAGCAGTACTCAACATTATTATGATCAAACATTGGATTCCTTATGGTTTATTACAAGATGTCCACCATGCAGAAATATACGTAGTTGACACAATAATTAGTATGGGATCATCAGACTTTGGCCGCTTGCTGTTGTCAAAGTCTCAGATTTGTGCATATGTGTGTATTTTTATCAAATAGGGTGGCCTTATCTCATAACTTGCAACAGTGGTTCCACAGCAGCAAATTTTAGACAAGATGATCCTTGCATGGGCAGGGCAATGCCACTAGACGGTAGTTGTCTTCCCTCTACAGTGGGTTAGGCTCCCTTTGGCCAACCCTGCTTTGTAGGGAGAAGCACAGCCAGTGAACTGCAGCTGGTCTATCCCTTCCACCTGCAGCCTCCTACTTTCCACAGCCCCCTACTTCCAGTTAGGTGATGAGTGATTTTCTGTTATTTGCAAGGTTGCAGTACAACTTTTAAAAACCACTGTTACGCTGTGTCGCTGTTCATTTTTGTTTTTTATCTTTAGACCCGATGACCATGACTACTTATTCATTTCATTTTATTATCATTTATTCATATAGTTAGTGGGTATGTGAACACAGGGATGGCTGAGTTGCAAAAGATCGCTAAGGACCATATAGTTCTTTGAGAATGCATAGCTAACATCTGTCTTTATACCATGGTCCTAGATACAAAATGATAGACAAGAAGTAGAAGGACTGTGGGTTTGACATAGTCACATTTTTGTTTTCTTGTAACTAAATAGGAAATTTTTCAATTTTTAAAATGAGAATTTCTAAGGAAAGTATCTTTGGTTTTTTAAGACTCTGAAACTAGAGAAAAGTATAAGACTGTCTTTAAAAGCTTCAATATTTCTGTTACTTTTTAACTTTAATCTGGGGATTTTATGTACATTTTTAATTAGGATTCAGACAAAATCACCCAAATGTTTAGAAATTTTAATGTCTTTATTTTGGAAGCTAAGAAGACAGCTTCTCAAAAAGAATTATTACTGATAAGGGTTATTAGAGACTAAGAATAATAATAGTATATGTGAATTTAACAGTTTTGGGGGGTTTTTTCGGTCTTACAGATTGATCTTTTCAAGAAAGCAGGATGGACTATCATTACTCCTCCAACACCAATCATCCCAGACGGTATGTTTACTTTCATACACTGATAGACTAAAATAATGACTTTAGTGACCAAGGATCTTTTGCCTATAGAGAGCAGCCCAAATGTTAGCAGCTTAGAGAATGTGTTTTCTCAGTAAGGTGTAAAGTGGTGCTTGGGACTGTGAGCATCAGAAAAAGGCTGGGACTTGTGTTTGCAACTTTTTCTTCCATAGAAAATGAAGTGAGGAGAAGACAGAGTAAGACAATATCACATAAAGCAAGATATGACTTTTTTTTTTTTTTTTTTTGAGACAGTGTCTTGCTCTGTCGCCCAGGCTTAAGTGCAGTTGTGCATTCACAGCTCACTGCAGCCTCAGACTCCTGGGCTCAAGTGATCTTTCCACTTCAGCTTTCTAAGTAGCTGGGACTATAAGTGCAGGCCACTATGCCCAGCAAGTTATTTTTTGTTTGTTTGTTTGTGGAGATGGTGTCTTGCTGTGTTCCCCAGTGAGACACCATCTCTGGGCAATAGTCTCAAACTCCTGGGCTCAAGGAATCCTCCTGCCTCAGCCTCCCAAAGTGCTAGGATTATACCATGCCCAGCCAAGGTACGACTTTGAGAAGAAAACAGGGTGAAATTCAAATGTATAATGAGTACAGATTGATTCATACCATTTATAGATAAATTGTTTTAAGATTAAAAGAAGCATTCACATGGAAAGTGAACTACTGAAAGAATTGAGCTGTCACTTTAATATATTCTTCACTTGTAAATCCTTGCTTTAAACCAAAATCACAGCAGACATGGTTTAACAGTTGTTACTGTTTTAGATCATCCACTCTGGATGTCATCCAAATGGCTTTCCATGAATGTCTTAATGCTAGATGAAAAACGTGTTATGGTGGATGCCAATGAAGTTCCAACTCAAAAGATGTTTGAAAAGCTGGGTATGTACAACAAATGAAACATGTTGTCATACATGAAAATGTTAAAGGAGAAGAACTAAAGAAATGACATGCTAGGTTTGATAAATGGTTTATCTAATTCAGTTTTGATTCCTTTTAGAGGCACCAAGTTATTATTTCACAGAAAGTCAGTATTTTTATTTTCAACACATGTAGCCCCCAAAAGTTGGAGATGCATCCTGAACTCCTGAGACACCCCCTTAGCAGTAAGTTTATAAATCTTATGTGACTTAGCCAGCCTCCTGGTGCCCATGTGTGGAAACCCAACCCTTTGCAGGTGAGCAGATAGCTTGGCCAGCCCTTCTTCAAATAAGAAATCATTGTGGGTCCTTTAAAAGTGTCCTGTCATCACATATTTTAAAGGACCCATAAGCGTACAGATGCAGAAGTGACTTTTATGTGTAATAAGCATAGTTAACAAAGTAGTGAAACACAAGAAAGTGTGTCAGTAAATCAGTCAGTTTTGAATTGAAGAGCAGGACTGGGTTTTACTTAAGTAGGAGTTTACTTATCCTGATATTCAAAATTTAGACCAATGATTCTAGTATTATTGAGAGAAATGTTGAAGGAAAGGATTTTCATATGAGCTGTTATAAAGATGTGTGTGTGTGTGTGTGTGTGTGTGTGTGTGTGTGTTTTGAGACAGAGCTCTGTCACCCAGCTGTAGTGCAGTGGCGCGACCTCAACTCACTGCAACCTACACTTCCCGGGTTCAAGCGATTCTCCTGCCTCAGCCTCCTGAGTAGCTGGGATTACAGGCATGCACCACCATGCCTGGCTAATTTTGTATTTTTAGTAGAGAGTGACTTGGCCAGGCTGGTCTCGAACTCCGACCTCAAGTGATCCACCCACCTCTGCCTCCCATAGCGTTGGGATTATGGGTGTGAGCCACCATGCCCGACTAGGAAAGTCTTTCTGAATGGCTCATGCCACCTTCCTCTCCCTGGCTATACCAGTGGACCCTTAGTGACTTTGTAGCCTATCCTCCTCTCAAAATAATTAGCTTCTTGAGGAAGAAGAATAGATTTTCTTTTTAAAACCCCACTATGTCTAACACAACAGATTCTTCCTAAATACCATTGGTTAAATAGGCCACCCACATCATAGCCTTGTTATTACAGATGGTACCAGATTAAACTGATTGCTGGGTTTGCTTTGGTACCTGTATAACCATACAAACCCAGATATTAAAACACCAGCTGTGTTCCATTGTTTCCTTATGGTGGCCTGGTGAAGTTAATCTGTATCAGTAAACTCTCCTTACATGTGAATATGTAAAGTCAACTTTTCAGGTCAGCTAAATTTTGCTTTGCCTATTAAATTAACATGGTAAAATTAGAAACAGTCTGACAAAGTAGTTAACGTATAATTCTAAAAGGCCTTGAGATTTTAGTACTTGACCATTTTGAACATTTGGTAGGTACACCTGCTCAGTCTATTGACTTGTAAATAGTCAATAGAACAAAACTTCAGAGTTCTCTGTTGACTTTTTGGAGAAGATTTTATATTAGCAGATGAAATATAGTTGGTGAAAATAAAATTGGAAGAGAAAAGACTATTCTGGATTGTCTGTATCCTTAAGGATTAGAACCACAGGATTCCTCCAAATCTGTAGGCCTACTTTCTCTAGGAGAATCTTCATGTTAGTCCATCTAACTGACCTCATCTCTCTTTCAATGCAGGTATCACTACCATTAAAGTTAACATTCGTAATGCCAATTCCCTGGGAGGAGGCTTCCACTGCTGGACCTGTGATGTCCGGCGCCGAGGCACCCTACAGTCCTACTTGGACTGAACAGGCCTGATGGAGCTTGTGGCGCTGGCCTCAGATACACCTAAGAAGCTTAGGGGCAAGGTTCATTATCCTGCTTTAAAAAGTGCATGAACTGTAGTGCTTTAAACAATCATCTCCTTAACAGGGGTTGTAAGCCTGGTTTGCTTCTATTACTTTTCTTTGACATAAAGAAAATAACTTCTGCTAGGTATTACTCTCTACTTCTAAAGTTATTTACTATTTGGCTTCAAGTATAAAATTTTTGGTGAATGTATACCAAGACAAAAATTAGTCACCTGAGTAACTTGGCCACTAATAATTAACCATCTACCTCTGTTTTTAATTTTCTTTCCAAAAGGCAGCTTGAAATGTTGGTCCTAATCTTAATTTTTTTTCCTCTTCTATAGACTTGAGAATGTTTTTCTCTAAATGAGAGAAAGACTTAGAATGTACACAGATCCTAAATAGAAATCAGATAATCTCTTTTTTTTATAAAGGAGAGAAAGACTTAGAACATACACGGATCCTAAGTAGAACCAGGTAATTGTCTCTTTTTCTAATAAGGAATTTGGGTAATTTTTAATTTTTTGTTTTTTAAAAAATAACCTAGACTATGCAAAACATCAAAGTGAATTTTCCATGAATGTTTTTAATATTCTCATCTCAACATTGTGATATATGCTACTAAAAACCTTTTCATATACATCTTACCTCATTTCAAGTGAATTATTTTAATCTTTTCCTCTCTTTCTAAAAATTTACAGGAATGTTTAGTGTAGTTGGATTTCGCTATCAGATCCCATCCTTAAGTTTTGATATTCAATATCTGATAGATACACTGCATCTTTGGTAATCTAAGATTTGTTTACAAATGTGCAAATTATTTAGAGCATAGACTTTATAAGCATTAAAAAAAACTAATGGAGGTAAAACCTATATGCGATGTGAAATAATTTTAGTGTTGATACTGTATGTGTATTTTTATTCTAATAAACTTTTGTGTTCCATACTGAATTTGGCATTGGTCTAGTCATTTTAGTGTAAGTAAATTATGGGAATGTGGCTCTTGATACAGAATTCTAATTCTCTAAAATAATCAACATATTCATCACAAAAGTGAATCTAATACTTACATTCAGAAATGCTTAGCAAAGTCAGATTTTTGTTTATTAATTAATTAATTCATTCAAAAATATCTGAATATCTTCTGAGTATAAGGAGTAATCCTAGGCCCCGGAAAGGAAGAGGCTCTGTTCTTAAGTTGCTGAATGTGTTTTTTGTGAAAAATCTGCATAGATTGTGTCCTTTGAAATGAGTCACAGGTTTCAACCATACCCTTACTAACACCTTTAACTCCTTTACATCCTGGTGTTCATTTTACATCCATTACAGAAACACCTATTAGTCCTATACGTGGACTGAATCCTGCTTGAGAAATCTATCCAGTTGTGTGGATTGGTGCACATTAGGGTATATATTTGCAGGCCTAAATACTACCCGACAATTCTGCTACACAGTTCTCTATGTCCTCTTCAGTAGCTATTCCAAACCTTCACTACATTTTCTTAGCTGATCATATTGTTTTATTTTTCACAGAGGAAATAGAGACCATCAGGCATTAGTTCCTTCAGTTTACAATCCTCTATAGGTTTATATACATTTGCCTATTCTGGTTAAGTTTCTTTCTCCTTTCCTTTCCAGTAAGTAGTTCTCCCTTATCCTTAGGGGATATGTTCCAAGATCCCCGATGAATGCCTGAAACTATGGGTAGTACCAAACCCTATGTGTACTATGCCTTTTCTTATCCATGCAGACCTATGATAAAGTTAATCTGGTGCAACACATGGCTGTCAGTCGGGAACATGTTTTCTGTTCATGTCTTGAAACAAAAATGTAATGCCTTTTCCACCTTAACTAAGCACTTATCAATGCACTGTGGCCATAACTTTGTCATGTGTAGTGCCACAGCAAAACTAGCATGAATTTATTTTTCCTTTATCACAACTTCACAGATAGGAGATTCGTTCTTACCATGGATCTCAGCAACCTCAACATGCAACTTTTTCTTTTCTTGTTGAGAACTTTCACCTTTCCCTTAAAGAAAGCCACTTAGGCTTTTCTTTGGTATGTCCAAATTGCCGGCATCAAGACTTGCATTTGAGTCATTATTCAGTAAAATAAGGTTACTTGAATAACAGGACTGTAGTCTGATAACGAGGTGGCTGCTAAGTGACTGAAGAACGGGTGGTGTATACAGTGTGATATGCTGGATGGGAGGATTCACGTCTCAGGTGGGGCAGTGGAGTGGGCCAGTGCAAGATTTCATCACGCAGCTCAGAACAGCGTGCAATCTAAAACTTATGAATTATTTATTTCTGGATTTTTCTATTTAATATTTTTGGACCATGGTTGGCCACTGGTAACTGAAACTGCTGAAAGTGAAACTTTGGATGAAGGGATTACTACACTACCTAAGCTTCCAGAGAGAAAAATCAGGCCTTCATCTCATTGCATGCATTTGCTTCTCAACCCTGTATAAAGGGTCACTTCTCTCACTGCTACAGAAAAAGAGGTGAACCTTCTGACCAAGTCTAATCCACACAACCATCCTTTGATCCTAATCTTTCTCGTTTTTTAGAGTTTGCTACATCGATTATCTTTCTTGTAACTCCAGCACCACCACCGCCCTGTGTGTGTGGGAGTTTCCCCTCAGAAAATAGTCATGCTCAAAACAATCCACAGTGCGGTCTACATCCCTGATCCGTGATCAAGGCCTTCTCGTGACAAAATGATCACTCCTAGTTGGAGAGCTACCACTTGTCTTGCAATATCATATAACCAAATAGATTATCAAAGTGTACATACAGATTCCACACATTTTTAATAACCAGTTGGTTTGGACTTCTACAGATGGCTGAGCCAACCAAAAGTTCTAGCATATGCTTTCTCATATATTTGAATTAACTTTACAGCAAGTCATTTGCCTACCTAATCTGTAGCAGTGTGTACTTTGTAGTGTGTATCTGTTGAGTGATTATAAACTATAATTATTGTTGCTGAAGTCAAAATAATGCTTCAGGCCAATCCTGCTCCATAGGGATAATATGCTGAAGGGAATTTAGTTCAATATCCCAATATATTTGATTGTTAATATCAATATTATAAGTTGTATTAGCTTCTAAAATAATAATTTTACCTCATGTGATCCGCCCGCCTCAGCCTCCCAAAGTGCTGGGATTTACAGGCATGAGCACATGGTTTTATTCCTTCCAATTTTCTATTAACCCATTACTTTGAGGATGACAAGTAGTCTGATAAGCCTACTGAATGTGATGTATTGGCTCCCAATCCTGTGGAAGTCTTATAGTTAATTATAAACGGTATCATAAAGGAGGAAACCTTCGTGGGATTTTATAGGAAGTTGGAGGGAACCCCAGCTGTTCTCTTCAAACTGCCCAGGGTGTACAAATCCCAAGGCAGATACCAAGGCTGGAAGTAGTGTGTGAGGTCAGTGCAGTACTCACCATGTCCACAAAATTTAGGAGGACCAAAAAAAACCTCAGTAATCCAGATAAGTATTAATGCACTATTTTTAAAGATCAAAATTAATGAAAAAAATCCATGATGAACAAAATATCAAAATGTTAAATGAAGACAAGATCAGTATTACTGATGTTTCTTTTGCCTCGGGCTCCACTGTGGCTTGACACGGCACTGACTGTACCCAGGAACTAGCGGTGAAGTGGAAGTAAACCAGCCCTTGCAGTCTGCTACCCAGTGCCATTCAAATTTTTCAGGTAGCCCAGAAAACCTCTAGCCTAGGATTGGATGATACCTGATTGCGCTTGACCTCCAAAATGTCCGCTTGGCCCTCTTCCAAGTGTACTTTACTTTCTTTTCATTCCTGCTCTAAAGCTGTTTAATAAACTTGCATTCCTGCTCAAAAAACGGTGATACCTGATTGCTGGCTTTCCCAAGTGCCTGAAAAAAATGAGCAAAATTCTTTTTTGAAAAAAATGTAACATCCATCTAGGCTTCAAATTATTTCTGACAATAAAATCTCAAATACGGAGTCCTCCACACAGTCAAATACAGACAGATGCAGGAGGAGAAAATATCCCTCTAGCAAAACAACATTCAAAAGACACATCCACAGGGACTCCAGATACCAGATTATCAGACACAGAATATAAAGCATCAACCCACAGTGAAACTCCAATAGGTATTTCTCCCCTAATCCTCACCCCCAAGTCCTAGGCAACCAATAACCTACTTCCTGTCCCTATCATTTTGTCTATTCTGGACATTTCATGTAAATGGAATCATTCAATAAGTGGTCTTTGGGATGAGCTTCTAAAGCTTAGCAAAATATTTTCAAGTTTTATTCATTCTGTAGCCTGTATCAGTACCTCACGTATTCTTATGGCCAAATGAAATTCCACCTTATAGATATACACATATATCTATTATTTGTCTATTCATCAGTTGCTGAATATTTAGGTTATTTCCACTTTGGCGCTATTATGATAAGGCTGCTGTGAACACTCACACACAAGTTTCTGCATGGGCATATGTTTTCACTTCTCTTGGGGTATATACCTAGGAGTGGAATTTCTGGGTCATGTGGTGACTCTAGGTATGACTTACAGAAAAAAAAAGTTGTATTAAAAAAGTAATAAAAATAAATATAAGCCCACTAATATACCAAATCAGTGTATGATTTGTATGATTCATTTCTATAATTATTTATATAATTTTAGTATGATTTTAAAAAGGCAATGAAAATGACAGAAAGGATGAAGTGGCTCCCATGTGAAGACAGACTAAAAAGATTAGAATTCAGTCTAGCAGGCGGAAAGTTGGGGAAGTTACAAAATCCAAATTATTAAAATTGTAATATAGTATCCTGACCAATTAGTTAACTTCTGATTTATTTAACAACTTTCAAAGCACCTCACTAAGGGAATACAACCTTGATTTAAAATAAAATAGTTCAAGAACTAAATAACAAAGCTACATGGGAAGCAATAAACTCTTGTTTTTCACGAAGCAAATAAGAAGTATACATGAATATTTATTAATTAACTCTTGAGAACCTACTATATGCTAGGCATCATGCTGGTGCCTTTAAAACATACTTTATCTCATTTGACTGTTCTAAGAAACATCAAGATAGCTATTATTTTCCTTATTAAAGAAGAAAGAAGAAATGGAGATTAAGTGCTCGTGATCAAGTTGCACCTATTTTAACCAATAGTCTTCTCTTAAATTACATCATTTCTTTCCTCCTTTTTAGAGCCATATTTTGCAAAAAGATGGCTTATACTTTCCATATTCGTTCTCTCACCTTCGATTCACCACTCGATCCACTTATATCTGCAGTTTTTCTCACATTGTCCAACTGCTTCCTCTGAGTTCAACAAATAACTGAGAGTTGCAGTGGTTTTTTTTTTTTTTTTTTTTTTTTTTTTTTTTTTTGAGAAGAGTGCAGAGCTTGATCCCGGCTCACTGCCACCTCCGCCCCCTGGGTTCAAGCGATTTTGCTGCCTCAGTCTCCCAAAGTGCTGGGATTATAGGCGTGAGCAACCATGCCTGGCCCAGTGACTATTTTCTAGGCTTCATCTTGAAACAATCTTCCATTTACTAAATTATGGCCTGCCATCTGTTTTTAACAGGTCCTGCAAGCTATTTTTTTTTTTTTTACATATTCTAATAGTTGAAACAAAGGAAAAGAAAAATAATATTTCATGATGCATGAAAATGACATGAATTTCAAATTTCAGTGTCCATAAATAATGTTTTTTGGAACACAGCCACATTTATTCATTTGCACATTGTCCATGGCTACTTTTGTGCTCCAATGGCAGATTGAGTAGTTGTGATAGAGACACTATAGGGTGCTGTCACTGCTTCGCAATGTGACTTGGCACGCCACAAATCACAGTGACACACTTATCACTCGGCAGTGTTTCAAGCGTCTCATGTGTCACTGTACCTGTGATGTTTTATTTTTTTATTACCAGTCTATACCCATCATGTCAAAACAGAAAAGAAAAGTAAATGTCACTGTCATACTTCTAAGGCACAGTGGAGTGTGGATTATTCTGATTAAGTTAGACGGCAAAACAGTGTACAACGACATTATAGTTGTGCTGAAAGAATATATGCTGACATTACCAGAAGTACTCATCACAAGATTTCCAACTCACAGGAAAGCAACGGTCAGGAAAAAATAGAAAATTTAAAATGAAATATCTCATGACAGCAAAATGTCTTCACAAAAATAAAAAAATGAAAAAAAAAAAAAAGTCTTCAACCTTTTTGCAGATAAGTACCCCAACCAGCTCATTTGTTAGCTAATCAAGGAAAGCCATTTACTAGTGGCTAGTTAATTAAATCATGTTTGGTTGCTGAAGAAGTATGTCCAGAAGAAACAAACTGCTTAAAATTAGTATTAGCCGGGCGCGGTGGCTCAAGCCTGTAATCCCAGCACTTTGGGAGGCCGAGACGGGCGGATCACGAGGTCAGGAGATCAAGACCATCCTGGCTAACACCGTGAAACCCTGTCTCTACTAAAAAAAACCAAAAAAAAAAAAAAAAAAAAAACTAGCCGGGCGAGGTGGCGGGCGCCTGTAGTCCCAGCTACTGGGAGGCTGAGGCAGGAGAATGGCGTAAACCCGGGAGGCGGAGCTTGCAGTGAGCTGAGATCCGGCCACTCCACTCCAGCCCAGGCGACAGGGCGAGACTCCGTCTCAAAAAAAAAAAAAAAAAAAATTAGTATTAGCCTTTGCCATGGAGCGTTGCTCTCCCAGTTGAGGACAATGGGAGTGACAATAATCAATTAACATAAATGATGTGGAGTGATTTTCCTTGGGTCTTGGTGAATCAACATGGGTTACTGATTCTGCTCAGTTGTGGATTGTTCAAGGAATCAATATTGAGTCTTTTGTGGGAACTGAAGAATTGTGTGAATATCCTGACTTGCCCCACTACACAGCAGTCAATGGTTCAGCAATGGTAAGATTTTTTTACAATCTTTTGAGCTTGAGGCTAGGTTTGAAGTTTTTTTCAAATAGAAGAACTGCCGGCAACCACTGTTAATTACTTTGGAATTAGCTTCTGCTACAGACTTGATAATATTTCTTAATAAATTCAACCTAAAATTATGAGGCAAAACACTGCTAATATTCAAAACTTATGGTAAAGTCATTTAGATGACTCATGTCTCAATCACAAGTAATATGAAATTACTTTATGTACTTCCCATGCTGTCAAAACTGAAAACAAAAAGCAAGATCTCCATTCTCCATTTGCAACAGATGTATTTTCTGAGCTTAAATGACCATTCCAGAAGAGTTTTTCTGAACTCAATGCAAGAACAAAGGTAATTTCAAAGTACATTTAACTGTGTGGTTTAGGAAAGTGATTTATCAGTGCTTGCTTTGGCAGCACATGTATAAAAATTGGAACGATACAGAGAAGATTAGCATGGCTCCTGTGCAAGGATGACATGCAAATACATGAAAGCTTCCATATTTTTAATTTAAAAATTTTTAAATAATTAAAAAATGGTTTTAAAATTAAAAAAAGAAAGTGTAGCCTGGGCGTGGTGGCTCACGCTTCTAATCCCAACACTTTGGGAGTCTGAGGCGAGCGGATCATGAGGTCAGGAGTTTGAGACCATCCTGGTCAATATGGTGAAACATCGTCTCTACTAAAAATGACAAAAATTAGCTGGGCATGATGGCACGTGTCTGTAGTCCCAGCTACTCAGGAGGCTGAGGCAGGAGAATCGCTAGAACCTGGGAGGCAGAGGTTGCAGTGAGCCGAGATTGCGCCACTGCACTCCTGCCTAGGCAACAAAGCGAGACTCTAGCTCAAAAAAAAAAAAACAACAAAAAAAGAAAGTGATTTATTGGCAATGACATGCTAAAAGCCAACTGTCAGAAGAAGAATCTAATAGAATTCAATGAATACCTTTCCAAGCAATGGATATGTTCAGTTTAAATTATATGTTTCTGAATTGATATCAGCATTTGGCATTACGTGTCTGTGTAAAAAGACATTTGAAATATATAAAGATGTAAAATCTCATCACATTAATAGATGAACATTTGCAATTTATTTTGATAATAGGGGAGACTAACTCTGAACACCAATTAAGCAAAACTATCATTCCCTCAAAAGAAAATTTCATTTTTCTCATTGGTAGAACTATATTATAAAAAGGGTGTCCTCAATTTTTATTATATTTTGAATTTTGTCAATAAAAGCTTTATGGCTTCTCTTTCCTCTTTGTTATTTAAGTACCCATATAATATCTTGATTTTGATTCTTGGCTGCAAAGCCTAAAATATTTACTATCCGATCCTTTACAGGATAAGTTTACCAAGCCCTGGAGTCTAAAGGACTCAAAAGTCTTAGGCTTCCTTAGGGCTCTTTTCAAGGCCCCATGTCTTTCTCATTCTTCACTAGATCCTTCCCTCACTTTACTACCCATGATTTCATTATGATCTATAGGAAATCTGCCAAATGTATGCCTTTAGCTTAGAACAAATTAATCAAATTCATCCTCGCTGCCTCCATTCTAGTTCAAGCTACCAATGTCTCTCACCTGAACTACTGACACAGCTTCCTCAATCCTCAGCAGCCAGACTGACCTCTCAGTACGGAAATCTGATCCCCTCTTCTGCCCGTCTCCCACAAAGTCTCTCAGTGGAATGGATTGTCTCTTCCAATAATCACAAATGGTAAAAATCTGTTTTAGCGAAGTCTTTTTATAAGCTATATTGTACAGACAGGTTGCTTGAGTGGGTTTCGTGCGAAAGCCCAGAATTTATCTTTGAGTCAAAGCTGAGGCCCTTGGGTTAGCACTTTCATCCACACACACCCTGCCCTCAGGCTCCAAGATACAGGGATGTGGCTTTCCAAAGGACCTCGGAAACTCTTTCCACTTCTGCCCCTGCAGAAACTATTTCCTTAACCAGAATTGCTGGCATTTCATTGTACATAGGATAGGAACAAACTTTGGCATAGGTTAGAAAGTCTTCAGTTCTGTGAGACATGCTGAGAAAAGAATTTCTCCAACTATTCTCTGCTTCTGTGATGCATCAACATTTTTTCTATTAGACATTTCCATTAGTGTGCAAATGCAGTATTATTGCACCCACTTTAAAAAGGAAAAAAAAAAAACCCTCTCTTGACTTCACTTTTGCCTCTAGCCACTGCTCTATTCTTGCACTCTCTGCAGAAGAACTCTTCAAAATAGTCATCTATCCTCCCTGTCTGCAGTTCCTCTCATCTTGTTCTCTCCTGAACCTACTCATTCAGGCTTCTACCCCTACCTCTCTAAATAAACTGCCCTTGTTACAATCACTAATGTTCCCCACATTGCAAAATCCCAGGCAAATATCCCTCATTCTTACTTGACTGATCAGCAATATTCAACAGTGGACCCCTTTTTCCCCCCATAAAACATTTTCTTCCTCTGGTTTTCTTTCTTTTTTTTTTTTTTTT
>NC_045439.1:82314366-82336383 GCF_002776525.5 Piliocolobus tephrosceles
CAGCCTCCCAAGTAGCTGGGATTACAGACATGCACCACTACGCCCAGTTCATTTTGTATTTTTGGTAGAGATGGGGTTTCTCCACGTTGATCAGGCTGGTCTCAAACTCCTGACCTCAGGTGATCCGCCTGCCTCAGCCTCCCAAAGTGCTGGGATTACAGGCAAGAGCCACTGCGCCCGACATTCCTCTGGTTTTCATAATACCCCTCTCTCCTGGCTTTCCTCTTTCCTCAATGGCTGCTATTTCTCCATCTCCTTGGCTGGTTCCTACTGACTTTAACCATTGGAGTGCTCCAAGGCTCAGTCTTTGGCTCTTTCTCTTAGATTCTGTCTATATTTTCTTTCTTGGGAATCTCATTCAGTCTTATGGCTTTCATTTCCATGTATATGACTCCCAAACTTATAACTGCAGTCCTGACTTGTCTGCACTCATGTATTCAACTGCCTATTCAATGTCTCTGCTAGGCACATCCCAAACTGAACTTCTGATGTTTCTCCCAACACCTGCCTCTCCCTGAGTCTTCCTCTGTTTAGTTAAGGTAATTCCATCCCTCCAATGGCTCAGGCTGACAACCTTGGACTCATCTGTGACTCCTCTCTTTCTCTCACACTTCATATCTAATCCACCAGCAGATCCATCTACCTTTGAAATATATTCAGAATCCTACCATTTCTTGCCACCTCGGTTCTTCCCATCCTGGTCCCAGCTACTGTCATCTCTCCCCTGGATTACTGAAAACATCTCCTCCTGATCTCTTTGCTTCTACCCTTGTTCCCTTTTAGTCTGTTCTCATCAGCAGCAAGAATGATCCCGTTAAAACAAAAGTCAGGTCTTGTCACTCCTCTCCCTCCCAACTCACTCAGGGGAAGCCCATTTGCTTACAGAAGTTCCATACCACCTGGGCCCCACTGCCACCCCAGCTCCAGCTCCAGCTCTTCCACCTCCCTTCCTCACTTCACTCCAGTCTCACAGGCCTCCTCGCTGGCCCCAGAACATCTCAGACAGACTTTCACTGTCGGACTTTCGCTCTTGCTTTTCTTCTGGAAGCCTTGTCCCCAGCTGTCTCCATGAGTTGTTCCTCTGCCTCTTTCAGGTCTTTGCTTAAATGTGAGTCCTTCCCTAACCATTTTATTTAAAATTGCAATCCTCACCCACCACTTGACCACCAGCCCTGACCACTACTAGAACTAAGGCAAATTAATTTTGAGTTTGCAGTTGTATGACTAAAATGTGCCTAGGATTTGAAAGGGGCTCTTGTAAGAGAGAACATCTGCTTGTATGTATGGCCAAAGGTCCGCAAGGCTCTGAAGTTTCTCCTGTACCTGGGTACATGTCACTCTCTTAGCCCATAAATACAATTTTAAGCTCCATTTCTAGTTACAGGTAAACTAAATTTCCTTTCTCCTAATAAAGACTCCTAGTCTCCGTGTAGTTTCTTCTTTTGTTTTGTTTGTTTGTTTTTTGACATAGAGTCTCACTCTGTCACCCTAGGTTAGAGTGCAGTGGCATGATTTTGGCTCACTGCAGCCTCCATCTCCTGGATTCAAGTGATTCTTGTGCCTCCGCCTCCTGAGCAGCCAGGACTATAGGCACAAGCCACCATGCCCGGCTCATTTTTTGCACTTTTAGTGCAGACAGGGTTTCACCATGTTGGCCAGGCTGATCTCGAACTCCTGGCCTCAAGTGATCCACCTGCTTCGGCCTCCCAAAGTGCTGGGATTACAGGTGTGAGCCACCACACCCGGCTCCATGTAGTTTCTTCTTTTCTCCAGATTCATTTGTCCAAAGTATACCAGCATCAGCAATGTCTATCATGGTCTTTATTTCACTTAAGGATTTATTCAGATGGACCATCTCTCATGTTTTGGAGTCATTCTTTACAGGGAAACCCATCTTTAACATATTTCTAAAGCAAGCGATCTCTTTTCAGATGCTCACTTTTCACTTAGGAAAGGTAGCTGCTCAAAGCCAGGAACTTGAGGGTGCAAGAGGTCGAGTCATTCTCACAGTATGTAGCAAAACAGTGCAATGCAGAGAAGCTGGAGACAAGCAAAGGATGCCCAATCTATGCTTCTATAGAAGATCTATCAATTCAGGGGCGTGGCTCAGGGATTTGGGCCCCTTGTGGTGGGCAGGAACTGTGATTGAAGATGCCACAGCATTTGGTAGGAGTTTTGCATGGTAGTCCGTGTTTTCCCAGGGACCAGAGGAGGAAAAGGGGTTAGTAATGTTGAATGAAATGCTGAAAGAAAGACGTCCAAGTCTATTTAATATAATACTTAAAGACAAAGGGCCAGAATTCGCATCACTGTTTAAAATTTGCAAAAGGGCTGCTGCCACCTTTCTCTCTGGAAATGCTAACCTTTCAATCACTAGTGGTAACGCTCTTTCGACAAACAAGAAAACTTCTATTCAGATCTACAACTTCTACTAACTGGGTAACAAAGACTCAAACGAGTTCCAGTAGGAAGGAATTAAAAACACAAGGCTGAACATGACATTCCCCTTTACATACACCACTTATGCACTTCCAAATACTTTCACATGTGTTTCTTTTCTTCTCTACTTTCAGGTGTAGAGTAGAGAATAACTTCCCCCATAAAGTGCTGAGAGGGAACTCTGTGGCCCTGGAGACACCCACCTCTGGAAAAATCCTTTGCAGCACACATAGTTGTCATAGTTGCTGCTGGACACTGTACTGAGTAGAAAAACAGAGTTGGCTTCAACTCCTCTGGGGACATAGAAGATGCCTAAGAATGAGGGTAATGAGGAAAGCTGCTGTCACAGCGGGAATTTCAAGTTTAAGTACTTCTGGGACTTCTTTAAATAGTAGCATGTGTCTTCTCCTTTTTAAAATGAACCCCTCTAGAATTTCTTTGAAGATAAGAAGCGTGTTGTCTACTTTTCTATCTTTTTTTTTTAACTGCTCTGAAAAGCCTGAGTAAGCTTTGCTTTGGGTACAAAAAAAAAAAAAAAAAAAAAAAAAAAGTTTCTGATTCTTTTGAACTTTTTCTCCCCTTGAAAACTGGATGGGTTCCTTTTTGTTCCTTAAGGACTAAATCATATTTCTATGTGTTTCTATCACCAAGACTCAAAGAAGCACCTACCTGCCACACGAGCATTAGGAGACACAAGTCCCAGTGAGAAAGACACCGATGACAGTCTCGGAAAAGTCACGCTCCCAGTGGGACACTTTTGAGGCTACAGGCAACGAGAGAGATTAGGAGAAAGGAACTTAAGGTAGTCATGTGTTCTATATACTACCAGCCTGTTATGAAAAAGTTCCAAAGGATTCTTAATTTATCACTATTAACATCTCTGCCTTCTCTCTTGTAACCTGGCATTTGTTCTGTGTTGTCAGTCTTGGTATCAGTCTTGTCTTTTGTGTCTTAAATATTCAAATATCCTTCTTTTCCACCCATAATCCACTAAATATATAGTTAACGATATTCAAAAAAAACGGAAATGAATGTTATCCAGTAGATACACTCAAGACTTAAAATGTTTTTAAGAGCTCCATCTGGGCCGGGCGCAGTGGCTCAAGCCTGTAATCCCAGCACTTTGGGAGGCCGAGGCAGGCGGATCACGAGGTCAGGAGATCGAGACCATCCTGGCTAACATGGTGAAACCCCGTTTCTACTAAAACATACAAAAAAAAAAAAAAAAAAAACTAGCCGGGCGAGGTGGCAGGCGCCTATAGTCCCAGCTACTTGGGAGGCTGAGGCAGGAGAATGGTGTGAACCCGGGAGGTGGAGCTTGCAGTGAGCTGAGATCTGGCCACTGCACTCCAGCCTGGGCCACAGAGCGAGACTCCGTCTCAAAAAAAAAAAAAAAAAGAGCTCCATCTGAAAAAATTTGTCACAAAGTATGGAGATATCACTTTGTATTTCTGCTATAACATTACTTTCTATTGAATGTAATTTGGAAATGTCCTCTTTTTAAGAAGATAAATGGATGATAAGTTTCTTTAATAAAAATAAGAAGCAGCGCAATAGAAATATATCAGAGCTTCATGAGCCCATGAAGAAATGCTTGTAAATAAATGCAAGTATTGGATGCAAATTACAAATGCTAGTTCCAAATAGAAAAAATGCGGGAAGTAGAGATAGAGGAATAACTTTCTTATCAGAAAAGTTGTATTAGTCACAGTTCTCCAGAATAACAGAACCAATAGGAGATCTATCCGTCTACCTACACGTTTTGTGTGTGTGTGTGTGTGTACATCTATATATATATAGAGAGAGAGAGAGAGAGATTTTCAGGAAGTGGCCCGTGTAATTCTGGGAACTGGCAAGTCTAAAATTTGCAGAGCAGGTCAGCAGACTGAAAATTCAGGTAAGAGTTGAGGCTGCAGGCTTGAGTCCAAAGTCTATAGGGCAGACTGGGCAGACCGGGCAGGCTAAAAACTCTGGCAGGGTTTTTTTTGTTTTGTTTTGTTTTTGGCGGGGGTGGGGTGGGGACAGAGTCTCACTCTGTCACCCAGGCTGAATTGCAGTGGCATGATCTCGGCTCACTGCAACTTCCACCACCCTAATTCAAGCAATTCTCCCGCCTCAGTCTCCTGAGTAGCTGGGATTACAGGGGTCCACCACCACACCTGGATAATTCTTTATTTTTAATAGAGATGGAGTTTCACGATATTGGCCAGGCTGGTCTCAAACTCCTGACCTCAGGTAATCCGCCCACCTTGGCCTCACAAAGTGCTGGATCTACAGGCGTGAGCCACCGCACTCAGCAACTCTGGCAGGGTTTCTATGTCGTAGTCTTGAAGAGAATTTCTTCTTCAGGAAACCTCACTCTTTGCTCTTAAGGCCTTCAATGGATTGAATGAGATCTGCTCACATTATGGAGGATGATCTGCTTCATTCAAAGTCTACTGATTTAAATCCTACTCACATTTTAAAAATACCTTCACAGCAACATCTAGACTGGTGTTTGACCAAATGACCATGCACCTTAGCCTAACCAAGTTGACACATAAAATTAACCATCAAGGTAGTCAGGAAGGAGTGTTCTTCTATTTCTTCTTCAGCTCAGGAAGCAAAAAATCTCTGAGACTCAGGGATATAATCAGGTGCACTGAGAAGGTTCCCTAAAGCTTACTCAAGCCTGGCAGATACCAGTCTAGCACTGTTTCTTTTTTTGTTTTGTTTTGTTTTGTTTTGTTTTTTTTGAGGCGGAGTCTCGCTCTGTCGCCCAGGCTGGAGTGCAGTGGCCGGATCTCAGCTCACTGCAAGCTCCGCCTCCTGGGTTCCCGCCATTCTCCTGCCTCAGCCTCCCGAGTAGCTGGGACTACAGGCGCCCGCCACCTCACCCGGCTAGTTTTTTGTATTTTTTTTTTTTTTTTTTTTGGTATTTCTTAGCAGAGAAGGGGTTTCACCGTGTTAGCCAGGATGGTCTCGATCTCCTGACCTCGTGATACGCCCGTCTCGGCCTCCCAAAGTGCTGGGATTACAGGCTTGAGCCACCGCACCTGGCCCAAGCACTGTTAACATATAGTGCGTTAACACTAGTCTGAAAAGAGAGGTTTTGATACCTGACAAAGCTGTTGAAGAGCCCAGAACTCTGGCTTGGGCCCTTAGAAGACCAAATTCATGAATAGTCCTGGTTAAATTTGAAAATTTTGCTCTCCTTAAGATTTGGATAAAATGGGCTGGGCACAGTGGCTCACGCTTATAATCTCAGCACTTTGGGAGGCCTAGGCAGGTGAGTCACCTGAGGTCAGGAGTTCGAAACCAGCCTGGCCAATATAGCAAAACCACATCTCTACTAAAAATACAAAAATTAGCTGGGCATGGTGGTGTGCACCTGTAATCCCAGCTACTCCGGAGGCTGAGGTAAGAGAATCACTTGAACCTGGCAGGTGGAGGTTGCAGTGAGCCAGGATTGCACCACTGCACTCCAGCCTGGGAGACAGAGCAAGACTCCATCTAAAAGAATTTTTAGACAAAATGAAGTAAGCAGGATAACACTAGAATAAGCAATAATTATAGTATTTGAGAATAAGTATAGGATATAATTAATTATAACTAAGTATATATTCTTTGAAACCTCTTCTAATGTGTATAATTCTTTCAATTTAGAGATAATTCTAGGAATTAATTATGTTTAGCTTCTTTAGCAGAATACTATTTGAAAAAGAAAATCAAAAGCATGCCAGTCTTTGACCTAGTCAACCATTATCTGTGAGAATGGCATCTAGTGGTAGATTAAGTAATACCTATGTGGAAATGAAACAACTTTTGGAATGTTAGCTTTGCAAATCTAAGCCAAAGCCTATCACGAGATAGCAAAGTCCAAACCTGTTGTTTTAATGTATTCCTCCTGAACATCTAACTTCTATCTCTTCCTTACTTGTTTGTCTTCTGATTGTCAATCTTCCATAACTTAAAGGGTCCATAATTTAAAACTTCCAATCGGCCGGGTGCAGAGGCTCACCCCTTTAATCCCAGCACTTTGTGAGGCAGAGGCAGGCGGGTCACCTGAGGTCAGGAGTTTGAGACCAGCCTGGCCAACGTGGTGAAACCCATCTCTACTAAAAATATAAAAATGTTAGCTGGGTGTGGTGGCACATGCCTGTGGTCCAAGCTACTGTGGAGGCTGAGGTGGGAGAATTGCTTGATCTCGGGAGGTGGAGGTTGCAGTGAGCTGAGATTACGCCACTGCATTCCATCCTGGGTGTCAGAGCGAGACCCTGTCTCAAAAACAAAAAACAAAAAACAAACGAACAAACAAAAACTTTCAGTGAAGAATAACACGTATTCTTAAGAAGCATCCTTTTGTTCCTCCTTTCCATTACAAATCCTGTAGTCATCTGATTAGGAAGTTTATAGGGAATTCACACTGTTCCTATTTCTATTTCCCCGATTCCTACTAATTATTATTTTTTTTTTTGAGACGGAGTTTTGTTCTTATTGCCCACGGTGGAGTGCACGGACGCAGTCTCGGCTCACCACAACCTCCGCCTCTTGTGTTCAAGCCACTCTCCTGCCTCTGCCTCCCTAGTAGCTGGGATTGCAGGCATGTGCCATCACGCCCAGCTAATTTTGTATTTTTGGTAGAGGTGGGGTTTCTTCATATTGGTCAGGCTGGTCTCGAGCTCCCGACCTCAGGTGATCCACCCATCTCAGCCTCCCAAAATGCTGAGATTACAAGCATGAGCTACCGCGTTCGGCTCTGATATCCTACTAATTTTTATGAATTTAGTATTCATGCTTTTCGTTCTATAGAAACAAACTTCCCACCAAGGTCTTCACTTTTTCCATAACTAAATATTCTCATTTCTCAAACTGTCTGTATTCCTACAGAGGTTTAAAAGGAGAAAAGAGAAGTAGGGAGTTTGGTCCTGTGTTCACCGAGGTCTTCTAACATGATCCGGATGGAGTACAGGTTGGCGGATCTACAGAGAACAAAGGTTGTGATGACTTCTGTTCTTACCTGAAAAAGAGAAAATATAAGTGAGAAATTTTGTTCTTCTCACCAAAAGCCTCTCTGTCATCTTAACTGTATGCAAAATACTTAAGAAAAACACAGATTAAGGGATGGGAAATGATCAGAGAAAAGAATAGCAATTCTGTCCTTTATTGGCAGTCTAGGGAAACTGACCATTTCTTACACTGTAAATTTGAAAATTATCATGTGATTCTTTTGGAGCCAATAGAATTCCCAATTCTCTGGGACAGAATGGACTGACTAGGAAAGGAATATATTATCAGTTCTAAAGGGCTGGCAATCAGTGCTGTGGCAATTTCCTTTTTTTCTTTCTCTTTGCCCTCTACTTGTGAAAATTTTCGCGCTCATTATCACCTTCAGCAGGGGCTGAAACAAGGAAAAGAATTAAAATTCAAATTAGTAAGCCTTTTTATAGAAGCTTTGCTAAAATATGGAAGGATAAAACTACTCACTATAATTAAAATTTAACTTCCCAGCTGCCATTAATCTTGTCTGGGAAATCAAACAGTTGGTTTGGCATTTGTGAGATTCCATCTTCTGGAATCCCGTAAATCCTTTGTTACTAATAATTACAGCTTAAGACATCAGAAAACACCAGGTAGTTTTCTAGATTTTACTATGACTTCTATATTTGTGCTAAAGCAGTTTTAGGCTTTTTGTGGACTCTGCAAGACTCTTACAAACAAGCTACTTTAATGAGACAATAGCAATAGTGAAAAAGAGACTAAGAAAGCTAATTTTAACAACACAGGCTTCAGAAATATCAAGGCAGAAGGAAACCCTGAGATCTGTCTTCACATTGAAACAATCCTGTGTGGTTTCCATGCCAAATTGGAGGGGATTAAGCCGTTCTCCTCCATATTTTACTCTTGACACAGGCTGGTATAGATGCACTTTTACACGCTTCTGTGGGTAGACTACTTATAGAAGAGTACTGTTATTCATTTCCTGTCCATTCTTCTACTCCAGAGAGATGTTTATTCTTATAATGACACAGATGCTGATGGATGACAAGCTTATTCAGAGAAATTCAGTCCCCAGCATCTCAGCTGCTGGAGGACAGGGTTGATGCTGCATTGGTTACAGCTTCCAAGAGATTCTGTGCCTTGCTACTGTTAGTGTTAGAAATTATTTTTATTGCACATCTTCCGACAATTGTTAAGAGTCAACGGGCTTACAAACAACTCAGCTAGAAAACCCTGCAATACCGGTACTACACAGGGAAAATTGGGAAAAAGTAGTAGAATTCAGGGCCCATTATCTGACAAAAATGAAGATTATTCTTTTTTTTTTTTTTTTTTTTTGAGACGGAGTCTCGCTCTGCTGCCTAGGCTGGAGTACAGTGGCCAGATCTCAGCTCACTGCAAACTCTGCCTCCCAGGTTCACGCCATTCTCCTGCCTCAGCCTCCCGGGTAGCTGGGACTACAGGTGCCCGCCACCTCGCCCGGCTAGTTTTTTGTATTTTTTAGTAGAGACGGTGTTTCACCGTGTTAGCCAGGATGGTCTCGATCTCCTGACCTCGTGATCCACCCGTCTCGGCCTCCCAAAGTGCTGGGATTACAGGCCTGAGCCACCGCGCCTGGCCAAATGAAGATTATTCCAGGAATAACAGAAACAGAGGACTGTACCCAAAGATGAATATGTCAAAATGTCAGAGGGGCTGTGTCAAAAAAGAACCATTTTATTATAATGGGTTGCAAATGTGAAGTGGGATTTGGAAGCTACTATATTCCTTTACCATTGGCCGACTTTTTATCCTGGATTTGGACTCTTCCACTTCTAGGTAGATCTGTTTTGACAAGGTAAGGGCTCAAAGTACAGCCAGTTTAAAGGCTAAAGTCAATCTGCAAGGACAGTGTGATAAGGATCGGTTTATTATGCTGAAATTCTTGGTTAGTTCTAAGGTACAGTGGGTAAGGGAGGAGATAAATACACCCATATATACATAGAATTCCTGGTTGATAGGAATGCTCTGGCACCCACTACTATGTCTGAGATGACTTCTGAAAATAAACTGGGATTGAGCTCAATAAATATAAGAACAGAAAAAAAATGGACAAACTTTATTTTATAAACTTTAAAAGATACGATTTCAATATGTTTTCTTGAAGTATCCCCTACCAGCATATCTGAGCCTTGTCATATCCCACCTAGTGTCAGCATATCCAGCAAGAATGCACTTTTATTTTAGGCAATAGGAATGTTGACCCCCCCACAAACGGTGCATAGTGATGCTTGTTTATTCTGTTCATTTGGGTAGAGCAAAAAAAAAATTTTTTTTTGAGGCGCGATCTGGGCTCACTGCAACCTCTGCCTCCCAGGTTCAAGCAATTCTCCTGTCTCAGCCTCCCTAGTAGCTGGGATTACAGGCACGTGCCACCATGCCTGGCTAATTTTTTGTATTTTTAGTAGAGACAGGGTTTCGCCATGTTAGCCAGACTGGTCTCGAACTCCTGACCTCAGGTAATCGGCCCACCTTGGCCTCCCAAAGTGCTGGGATTAAAGGCGTGATCCATGGCATGAGTAAAATTTATCTAGTAGAATTAACGATAAGCACTGCTACAGCCGGCTGTGCATCTTTCGGCGTCCTTGGAATGTACATAAGTCCTTGGGTAACCCACATTGAACCTCAATGAATCCTCAGGAAACTGTAGGATGACAGAGGTGGAGATGGGGTAAAACTATTCTAGCCCACGGCTCCCCCAGGAAACGTCTGCTTTTGCTTCAATTAAGCTCCAAATATTCTGAGCCAAACTGAATGCTCTGGAATTCTTTAAAGGAAAAAATGCTTGGGTAACCTAGAGTACCGGACATACTGTTCCCCTGGAATTCTCTTTAATAGCTAACACAAGACCAAAGAGAACCTCTAAGCCAAAGACGAGTCCTCTGGGTCTACTCTGAAGGTTTCAGAGATCCCTGAGTGACCTTCAAGCTTGCGGACAGACTAGCACTCCCCAGCCTCCCTCTAAAATTGGGACTGAATGAGAGGCCAAGGATACTGAAGGGGTTCTCTAACATCCTTATGATGGTGGCTTCTGGAATACACCGTACTAGAAAGTTAGGCTTCCTTAAGAATAGCCGGTCATACTCAGGCAACGTTCCCAGGGATAAATTAGATTACATGAAAATAACACCATAATTCGGGTACTTATGTTCTAGAAATTCAATAGGAAATTCTCCTGGGGTTCTCATGCTTTTACCTTGGTTTTCCCCAAAGAGTCAAAGTGCTTATTAAGGCTGGGCACAATAGCTCACACCTGTAATCCCAATACCTGGGGAAGCCGAAGCTGAAAGATTGCTTGAGGCCAGGAGTTAGAGACCAGCCTAGGTAACATATCAAGTCTCTACAAAAAAAAAAGAAAAAAGAAAAGAAAAAAGCCAGATGTGGTGACACATGTCTGCAGTCCTAGCTACTTAGGAGGCTGAGGTGGGAGGATCACTTGAACCCAGGAATTTGAGGCTGCAGTGAGCCATGATTACACTGCTGCACTCCAACCTGGGCAACAAAGTAAGACCCTACCTCTAAAAAAAAAAAAGTGCTTATTAAAACTAAAACTAGTAAGGAAATTCCTACATACATGGTCCAGATTCAATACTCTGGAAAAGACAGGTAAATAACCGTATCACATGCCTGATATGTTATATTAGAAGTCTTAAGTTTTCTCGGTGGAATGGTGTCTGAGGCTCTGGCTTTCACTCAAAGCTTAACAAGTAGTTCTTATCACAAACTACACATAGCACCCATCACACTTCCTGCAATGATAGCAAAGTCACCAGCCACCAACGGTAGATTTCAGAGAGTATCTGTCTGCAATGTATGCACAGGTCAGTAGAGGCATCTCTGTCAGCTAACAAGAAAGATTATTATGGTCAGGATGTGGGCAGCCACAAATTGAAGAACACTGACTGCTCTGCTCATGAAACAGCCCCGGAGATAGAAGCAGCAAGTTATTTTAGTGTGAAAACCTCAATTTGTAAAATCAGGTAGTGGATCACTGGCTCCAGGTGAACTGAACAGTAAAGATGAATTTCTGTCATTGTGGAAATTTCTTACAAGAAAATTATCAAAAAACTTTCTATATCCATCCAAAACAGAGTTTGGGGGACTCTGAAACGTGTTTATGAAAATATCTGAGGTTAACTAATAAAAAATGAGCAGCTGGGCGCAGTGGCTCACGCCTGTAATCCCAGCACTTTGAGAGGCTGAGGCGGGTAGATCATGTGGTCAGGAGATCGAGACCATCCTGGCTAACACGGTGAAATCCATTTCTACTAAAAATACAAAACATTAGCCGGGCGTGGTGGCGGGCACCTGTAGTCCCAGCTACTTGGGAGGCTGAGGCAGGAGAATGGCGTGAATCCAGGAGGTGGAGCTTGCAGTGAGCCGAGATCACACCATTGCACTCCAACCTGGGCAACAGAGGGAGACCCTGTCTCATGAAAAAAAAAAAAGGTATTTGCCATACCCACAAGAAAGTTAACTCAATTTCCCATTTGCAGACTACCACCCTGAGGTGATTTATGGACTCACTAGCTATCTCATCAAGTAGGCTTTTTAGCCAACCACAAAAGCTAAATCAGCTTTTTTCTTTCCTTTTGTTTTTTTGAGACAGTGTCTCACTCTGTCACCCAGGCTGAAGTACAGTGGCGTGATCACAGTTCACTGCAGCCTTAACCTCCCGGGCTCAAGCAATCCTCCCGCGTTAGCCTCCCAAGTAGCTGGAACTACAGGTGTGCCCCGCCATGTCCAGCTAATTTTTTGTGTATTTTGTAGAGACAGGGTTTCATCATGTTGCCCGGACTGGTTTCCAACTCCTGGGCTTAAGTGATCCTCCCACCGCGGACTCCCAAAGTACTAGAATTACAGGCATAAGTAACTGCTCCTGGCCAAATATGTTTCTTTCTAAACTAATATTTTTCTTACTCTATTGTAATGAAAGCCAAGCCTCTTTGTTTGCTTAATAACCATGATAGTAAATTACCAGTCTACAGCAAGCATTCTCGAGAGTGAAGGAAAGACATGGGATTAACTACTCCTCTACACTGAGTTATGTGACAGGATCAGAGAAACCTGGTTTTTTTCTTCTATTTTTTAAATTCAAAATTGGCTTTTATTCACAAGCAGTTGCATAGACCTTCCCATCAACATCTCGTGTTTTCCAATGCCAGACAAGGAATTGGAAAGGAAACAAAGGTCAGGTATATAATACACATGAATAAGGAAATTTGAATTGACCATTTCTCCCTAGGATTCTTTTTTTTTTTTTTTTTTTTTTTTTGAGACAGTCTTGCTTTGTCACCCAAGCTGGAGTACAGTGGTGCAATCTCGGTTCACTGAAACTTCCACCTCCTGGGTTTAAGCGATTCCTATGCCTCAGCCTCCTGAGTAGCTGGGACTATGGGTTCATACCACCATTTTTTTCATTTTTTTGCATTTTTAGTAGGGACAGTGTTTCGCCGTGTTGGCCAGGCTGGTCTCGAACTCCTGACCTCAGATGATCTGCCCGCCTTAGCCTCCTTTTCAAAGTGCTGGAGACCTGCCTTTTTCTGACTCTTAAGACTCCATCTTTTCTTTTTTTCTTTTTTTTTTTTTTTTTGAGACGGAGTCTCGCTCTGTTGTCCAGGCTGGAGTGCAGTGGCCAGATCTCAGCTCGCTGCAAGCTCTGCCTCCCGGGTTCACACCATTCTCCTGCCTCAGCCTCCCGAGTAGCTGGGATTACAGGTGCTCGCCACCTCGCCTGGCTAGCTTTTTGTATTTTTTAGTAGAGACGGGGTTTCATCGTTTTAGCCAGGATGGTCTCGATCTCCTGACCTCGTGATCTGCCCATCTCAGCCTCCCAGAGTGCTGGGATTACAGGCTTGAGCCACCGCGCCCAGCAAGACTCCATCTTTTCATTCTTTGATTCTTTCATTCTTTGAACCCAGACAGAGAAAGACTCCGTGTGGCTTATTCATGATCTAATTCTTGCTAATGCTCCTTCTACTGATAAAGAAAGTTGAGGGTTAACAGCGTCAAAAGCCAATGTGTTTTTACATGTAGGCCTACAGTCAGTACCACATGGACAATAATGATAATAACTTACACGTCTAAGTCACTTTGTAATTTACAAAGTACTTTCACAGCTCTCTCATTTGCTCTTCTTAATACCCTGTATGGTAGACAGGGATTATTGGACTAGCTTTAAGGACAAGACCGAGGCTTAATGAGATTAAGTGACCTGCCCAAGGTCACACACTCAAAAAACAATAAAGACAAGAACTCAGGCCTTCTGACATCCAGCCCAATGCATTGTCCCACTGTACCATACTAATGAGATGTGTCTCTAATGAAATGGGCTCTCAGCCGCTAAATCTGCCTTTAGAAATACCCAGTGCATGAGCCTATACTGTAGACGACAGGTGTCACACGGCCAAAGAAAATAATTGATGAAACCTGTGGAAAGAACCAGTGACAAAGTTCTATAGTTTTCTCAATGAGTTATTTCTTTTAAAAGATAAAAAAAGAGGTGCCATTATGCAAAGCATAAAAATTTTTAATGACTCTACCACCCCTTCTTTTTCCTGGGACCCTATTCTTTTCCTCAATTAATACTGAGGCTAACTTGCAGTTCTGAGTAAATCAGTCTGGATGGATCTGTTAATGCCTTGCTGCGTAAGCTGTAGCGCATGGATGGTAGACAGATAGCATAAACATAATTTAGGAGCTTGTTAGAAATGCAGATCCTTTGTAGCTAACGATAAGGGAGAAAAAACAATGCAGATTCTTAGGCCAGATTCTCACCTTAGACCTAATGAATAAGAATTTCAATTTGAACAAGATTCCGTAAGTGATGCATGGGCACACTTATTGGAGAAACACAATCTTAATACATATTTACAGACATATGTCAATGTCATACCGAAAGGATGCCATAGTAGCACGTTCATTAACAAACGAACAAACAACATATAAGGTCTATTTCAGAGTAAACGTGTAGTATAGAATGACAGAAATAATTTGTAGGTCAAAAGATACGTGAAAATCGAAACATTTGACTTAGGTTCTGGCTAACTCAGGTAGTTCAAATGACCATGAGACGCTGAAGTCATGCTGGTTACCATATTAAAACATACAAACGGTCATTCCAAATAATTTTCTTAGTAGTATAAGCAGCAAACATGGGAAAACTTCCCATTTTCACATCCCCCCTTACATTCACAGAATTTTACCCTCTGGAAAGAGCCTACAGTCACTAGCCACATATTCCTCTGCCCTGGCTGAATATTCAAATCATTTGAGGAGGTTTTAAAATTTGTGGTGGCCCCATCTCCAGAGGTCCTATTTGATGATCTAGGATAGGAGTCTCGGCTCCCATGATTTAAATATGTAACCAGGGTTAAAAACCACTGCCTACTCAACTCCTTCACTGTACAGTTTAATTAAAATAGTACCAATATACCATGTTTAAATAAAAATATTCATCAATAGGGAATGATTTATATAACCTGAAACTTGTTGACCAAGTGAGAGACTTAACTGTTTCCACAAGTGTTTACCATTTACTTTTTTTTGTTTTGTTTTGAGAAGGAGTCTCACTCTGTCACCCAAGCTGAAATGCAGTGGCTTGATCTCAGCTCACTGCAACCTCCACCTCCCGGGTTTAAGTGATTCTCCTGCCTCAGTCTCCCGAGTAGCTGGGATTACAGGAACGTGCCACCATGACCAGCTAATTTTCTATTTTTAGTAGAGATGGGGTTTCACCATGTTGGTCAGGCTGGTCTCAAACTCCTGACCTTGTGATCTGCCCACCTCGGCCTCCCAAAGTGCTGGGATTACAGGCGTGAACCACCGTGCTCAACCCTTTCTTTCTTTTCTTTCTTTCTTTCTTTCTTTCTTTCTTTCTTTCTTTCTTTCTTTCTCTCTTTCTTTCTTTCCTTTCTTTCTTTTTTTTTTAAAGGAACTATTTTTTTTTTTTTTAGGAACTAAAATAAAGGTCTTCCTTGTCCTTTAACTCTGAACAAAAATTAACCTTTCTAACCTTTCTTTGGAAGAATTATTACCCAAATATTTACCTAAAGGAGCTGACATTGGAAAGTTTCAAAAGACTGTAACTTGAAATAACATCATTGACTTCCATTTTTTAACTTTCTCTTAACCGAAATGACTTTAGCATACATTCCAATAGTTAGAAGAGCTCTTATAAGTAGCTTACAAAATTAAAAAACCAAACAAGAATAAAAATATGAGGCAAACAGGAAGTGTGGTGATTCTTTTTTTTTTTTAAATGACTGCACCTTTTTTGACACACCTCCCACCAAGGGTGGGGTCTATTTCTGTCCCTTGGCACTGAGCAGGCTTGAGATTGCTTTAACCAATATAGCAGGGATCTGCAAACTATTTCTGTAAAGAGCAAGACAGCAAACATTTTAGACTGCAAACTATACGATCTCTATTGCAACTAACTCACTCTGCCATTGTAGTGTGAACTGTAGTGTGAAAGTACATAAATGATTAATCATGACTATGTTCCCATAAAACTTCATTTTAAAATTTTATTGTTATTTTTTGTTTTTGAGATAGAGTCTCACTGTGTTGCCCAGGCTAAAGTGCAGTGGTATGATCCCGACTCACTGCAACCTCTGCCTCCCACGTTCAAGTGATTCTCCTGCCTCAGCCTCCTGAGGAGCTGGGATCACAGGCACAAGCCACCATGCCCAGCTAATTTTTGTATTTTTGGTAGAGACAGGGTTTCACCATGTTGGCCAGGCTGGTTTTGAACTCCTGACCTTGTGATCTGCCTGCCTCAGCCCCCCAAAGTGCTGGGATTACAGGCATGAGCCATCGCACCCAGCCAAAACTTTATTTTGAAAAAAGACATCACAGATGGATTTGGCATTGGGCCATAGTTTGCCGATCCCTGCAACAGAATATGGAGGAAGAGATGCTTTGTGACTTCTGAGACTAGGCTATAGAAGGCCATGCAGCTTTTGCCTGTATCTCTGGGAACCTTCACTCTTGGGAAGCTGCCTCTTGGAGCTTGACCACCATTCTGCAGGAATCTCAAGCCATAGAGAGAGGCCATATGTAAGTTCTGTGGTCAGCAGCCACAACTAAGCCCAGCCTTCGTGTCATTCCAGCCTAGGCACTGGATCTGTGAGTGAAGAAGCCTCCAGATGGTTCCATTTCCAGCCTTTCAAGTCACCCCTCAGCATTTGAGTCATCCCAGCTGAGGCCCTGGACATCATGGAGCAGAGACAAAACATCTGCACCATGCTCTATTTGAATTCCATAAGGATAATAAAATTGTTGTTTTCATGTTGCTAGGTATAGAGGTGTGGTTTGTTTTGCAGCAGTAGATAACTAGAACAGGGACTGACTAAAAATCTAAGAGTATACAAAGAAGGCCAGAAATCTCAGAAAAGAAAGTTGGAGTCAAATAATTCAATTGAAAATGTTTATGCATTTTTTCAAAAACAAGTTATGCTTTTTATTTTTTTATTTTTATTTTTTGGTGGTCTTTATAAACTAATTAAATGGTTTATAGAAATTTTGTCTCTGAAGATGAAAAACAGCAGTTTGTTCCTTTCTTCCTGTTGGTCTATTTTGTATTTTTTGAATTAAATCTATTAAGAATTTGTACTTAATTGGGGGAGAACTGCTTCAGAGATTTTTGTATTTCTGCTTGGATGAAATATAGCATTGGCTAAAATTTTAAAATTAAAACTGTAAGCTCTCTATCTGGGTCTGGATATACTTTTATGTGTCTGTGAATGTGTAATATTTTCTTACCTCCAGATGATATTGACACAATATTTTTTTCTTGGTCACTTTGGCAGCTGGGATCTCCAGCCAGCGGTGTACCACTCCCCAGCCTGGACCTCCCTTGGCCATGCTACCTGCTGCTGGAGGCACACCACCCACTTGGCCCGCCCCAGCCGAGTCTGGCTTGCATACCGGCTCAGCCCAAGGAGGCTGGACCAGGCACACTCCAGCAGACAGCCCACCTGTATTATAGTTTGTACCCAAACTCTTGTTCTGCATCCAAGAAGAATGAGGAAGATACGCTGACAGTCGAAGGGTGAGGGTGGGCACAGAAGCCAATTTATGCCTTTTAAATGTCATCTATTTAAAGGAACTTTTAATATCTCGCTCAGATGAATAAACAAACACTCCAGTGTAGTAGTCAATCAAAAAGAATTAAGTGAAGATGAAATCAGGACACTGAAACAAAATTAAAACAAAAAATACTGATAAAACTTCTGAACAGGAACAAAAACATAAACCCAGGACAGCAAGATTCAGAAGCTCAGTGCAGTAAAAGAGAGTGAGGAACAAGGTGAAAACATTTTACTTTTAACCCTTGAAGAGAAGAAAAACAAATAATACCAAAAATCTTTATTTAAATCTTTATTCTTTTGAGAAAACAAAACCTACCTCTGGATGGACATGAGTCTGATTAAATCTGGGAAGGTCTCTTTACTCCTGATATCTTTCAAACATTGCTAAGGTACCAGATAAATTCTGGTGACGAGGTCCTGAAAAAGCCCTTTGAGGCAACAGCGTCCTTCCAGCTGTTCTGTCGGAAAACATCAGGAACGGCTGCTAGAGATCTGTGAGAGCTGCCTTTGGGAAGAAAGTCCCAGGAAGTAAGGGACTCATACTTCTTTTCTGTGATCACTGATGCTGTGGTGGACATAGCAGAGAAAGAACACCAGCTCAGGATGGTGAGGTTTATTGATGAGTCTCTTACTTGACAGAGAAATATGTGAGTTTCTTCCTTGTGAAGCTGATGCAGACATTTTGGTTGTGTGATCTCACACTACAAAAATCCAGAAGTGGGGCTAAATGTGGAGTACTGTTGTGGCCAGTTGTACATTATGGCCAATAGATTTTCTTCAGAAATGGAGGTTGCTGCTTCAAGACTTTAACTGAAATATCCCCAAACTATCTACACATTCTGCTCTTCCCGTGTCTTGAATATGTGGTTGGCAGGCCAGGCATGGTGGCTTATGCCTGTAATCCCACACTTTGGGAGGCCAAGGTGGGAGGATCACTTGAGGTCAGAAGTTCGAGACCAGCCTGGTGAACATGGTGAAACCCTGCTGGGTGTGAAAACACAAAAATTAGCTGGGTTGGTGGCAAGCACTTGTAATCCCAGCTACCGGGGAGGCTGAGACAGGAGAATTGCTTGAACTCGGGAGGCGGAGGTTGCAGTAAACCAAGATTGTGCCACTGCACTCTAGCCTGGGAAACAGATGGAGACTCTATCTCAAAAAATAAAAAAAATTAAAATTAAAAAATTAAAAATTAAATATGTGGTTGGCAACATCAGTGCCTATTATGGGGATATCTGTTGTATTATGAAGGATTGAGGAAGTTTGTTATTCATCCTTCACCACAACTGCTTTTGGAATTTGACTATGTAATTTCTGTCCTTTCTCAGAACAACAAAGAAAGGAATAATGAACTGAAGGTAATTTGTCATTCTCAATGGACAGATAGGCATGATGCTTTTGAAATGTTACTGGATCTCCTGCCAGCATTTGTTTTATATTTAGAGATATAAATGGTGACACAAGTCTCAGATGACATAACTGTACAGCTGGCTGAGCATTCGTACTCTGCAGTGCATTCACGGATTTTAATTTTTTTTTTTTTTTGATTAATAGAGACAGGGTCTCACTATGATTGGCCAGGTTGCTTTCAAACCCCTGGGCTCAAGTGATCCTCCCACGCTGGCCTCCCAAAGTGCTGGGATTCAGGTGAGAGCCATCACTCCCAGCCTTGATTTTATTTTTATAGTTGTTCTTAAAAATATCTTACGAGAGGCTTTGGGAAAAAAATCTCTAGGGGGAAAATCTCTGATGTTTTCTTTGCAGCCAGCAGCTTCATGGCGGTATCGTATCACTAATAAAGTATTGGAAAATATTAAAACTTGTCATGAATTTGAGGAAGGCATGAATTTGATAACCAATCTTGATATTCAAATAAAAGTCTCTGGGAAATTCTGCAGAGCTCAGCAAGGTAACCTAGAATCTCAACGAACCTCTGAGAGTTACTATAAGGATTCTCTGTGTGTTCCAACACTGTAGCACATTACTCTGGAACTCAAAGATTTATTCTCAGAACGTCTTATAGCTCACAAATGCTGATCTCTGGCACCTTGTGTCATGGGACAGCTCAAATTCGACACATCGGAGAAATACTAAGCTGACTTTAGCTGAAGTGACTGAGCCAACTGGAACATGCTCTCAGCCAATTTCACTGCTGGAGAATCAAGTGGAAACACAGAGGGAAAGAAGCAGAGCTTCCATCCGCATGTTTGAAGCCCTCTATGTGCCTGACATCAACAAAACTCCCTGATGTGTATACATTGTTGAAAGTCCTGTGTATTCTTCCTATAATGAAGATTGAGAATGAACACTATGAAATAAATGAAAGCATCTCAAATTATAGCTGAGGAAAACTTTGACAGGTTAAATAACTTAGTTTTACTTAACATAAATTTTGATATAAGACATGATCTGGATTTAACTGTAGATGCACATATCAAACTCTATACAGCAAGTAAGAACTACCTACAGGTGATTCAGAAATCATTAAAAATACCTCAAAGGACGTTTATTTTATTTTATTTTATTTTATTTTATTTTTTGTTTGTTTGTTTTGAGACAGAGTCTCTGTTGCCCAGTCTGGAGTGCAGTGGCATAATCTCATTGCAGCCTCCGCCTCCTGGGTTCAAGTGATTCTCCTGCCTCAGCCTCCCCAGAAGCTGGGATTAGAGGCGTGCACCACCATGCCCAGCTAGTTTTTTGTATTTTTAGTAGAGATGCAGTTTCACTATGTTGGCCAAGCTGGTCCCAAACCCTTGACCTCAAGTGATCTGCCCTCCTCAGCCTCCCTTGGATTATAGATGTGAGCCACCGCCCCCAACCCTAAAAGGATGTTTTAAATAAGTTGTCTTCTATATTTGATATCTGGAGGAAAAATTTGAAAGATGTACAAGCGTGGAATTCCATTTCTGCATACTCTCTGGTGCTGGCACTCTGGAATCCCTTTTTTTTTTTTTTTTTTTGAGACAGGGTCTTGCTTTGTCACCCAGGCTGGAGTGCAATGGCACAGTCAGGGCTCACTGCAGCCTCAATCTCCCAGGCTCAAGCAATCCTCCCTCCTCAACCTCCTGAGTAGCTGGGACTACAGGCACGTGCCACCGTTCCTGGCTAATTTTTGTATATTTTGTAGACATGGGTTTTTGCTCTATTGCCCAGGCTGGTAGAATTGTTTTAAAATCATTTCAGATACAGCATTTAGTATCACTGTGGATTCAGTACTTTGAAGTTATGTTAGTTATCGGTACTTTGAAGGAATACATTTTGGGTAGGTATAGGAGGAATGAATACATTTCATAAAATGTCACAGTGAATCTTACAACTCACCTTTCACTAGTAGGACTTTTCAGTATACTGTTAAAAACCTTTAACATGGCCGGGCGCGGTGGCTCACGCCTGTAATCCCAGCACTTTGGGAGACCAAGGCAGGTCGATCACAAGGTCAAGAGATTGAGACCATCCTGGCTGACATGGTGAAACCCAGTCTCTGCTAAAAATACAAAAATTAGCTGGGCGTGGTGGCACATGCCTGTAGTCCCAGCTACTCGGAAGGCTGAGGCAGGAGAATCACGTGAACCTGGGGGACAGTCTGCAATGAGCCAAAATCGCACCATTGCACTCCAGCCTCGCGACAGAGCGAGGCTCTGTCTCAAAAACAAAACAAAACAAAACCAAAACCAAAACCAAAAACACAAAAAAACCCTTTAAGGCACAGTTATGGGAATTACCAGAGAGTGAGAGAAGCAGTGAGCTCACCCAACAAGGGTGGCATTGCAGGTCTGATCTTTATCAAGTGACCCTAAAATAACAAGTTTGAATGGAAGAGCCTGGTATCATTGTTCTCCTTCTGCTTGTTGCTGTTTGCATTCCTCTGTTGAGCTGATGTTTTCCTGTGTCATAAGCTTTTCATCAGGTGTATGTGGAACACTTCGGTTTCATGGTCAAGACAGAATCAGAAGCACTGGTTACAGACAGCTGATGTGTCTGGTCTCTTCTTTTTTCATAACTATGTCTACTTCCTTATCTAGATTAAAATCAAAACCTGAAAAACTGACTACAATAAATGTTTTGTGGTTTATCTATAAATATGATAGAAAATATGGCTGTTATTTTTGGTCAGAAATATCAATTTTGTACAGCTTATTTCAACCTAAATAAAAGGTGAACTTAAAAACATTTTTGTTTTAAAAAACATTTCTTTATTGACTTCTACCACCAGAGTGGCTATTGAGAAGTCATTCCGATTGTTTATCCTTTCCAGTGATTTTATTTTCCTCTCTATTAGCTTCTTTCTGTCTCTGAAAGAAATCAGGCACATTCCTTAGCCCTGGGCTCAATACACACACCATATATCTCTCAATTTCCTGGGCCCAGTACAAACACCATATATCTCTCAATTTCCTGGGCCCAGTAATGCCCAGTACAAACACCATATATCTCTCAATTTCCTGGGCCCAGTAATGCCCAGTACAAA
>NC_045439.1:82336393-82414620 GCF_002776525.5 Piliocolobus tephrosceles
CACCATATATCTCTCAATTTCCTGGGCCCAGTAATGCCCAGTACAAAATCTCTCAATTTCCTGAGCCCAGTACAAATACGTCCCACCATATATCTCAATTTTAGAAAAAAACCCCACCTGGAAAAATCCCTGATAAGGACGCATCCGTTTGTGGTTTTACTGAAAGCGCGGGAACAAATAGAAAACTGCTAATTGTATAACTTAATATATTAACCAATTGTAATTGTAATGCTGTAACCTAAAGAATTCCCTTGTTCCTCTGTAACCTTACAAGTCCTGTTCACATCGGGCTATAAAAAGTGAGCGCACGCATTGTTCGAGGCCCTCTTATCTGCTGTGGAATGGAGGGACCAAGTTCGAACTTGCAGTAAAAGATCCTTGCGCTTGGCTTTGACTCTGGACTCTGGTGGTCTTCTTTGGGGAACCAACGGTCTGGGCATAACATCTCCAATGTTGTGAAATTTTATAATCATGTGCTTCGGTGTATATCTTTATTTTGCTTGCTATGCTGGGTTCTCAATGAGTCCCTTGAAATTAGGAATTCATTCACTTCATTTCTCTGTAATATTGTTGAATTATTTCTTTTCTTTCTCTGAAAGAGTTTAGTTATTGTCTAAAGACTTAGAATCAATAGAAAGAAATATCTGGGTTAAGATAAGGGGTTGTGGAGACCAAGGCTTTATCATGTAGGTGAAGCCTCCAGGTAGCAGGCTTCAGAGAGAATAGATTGTAAATGTTTCTTATCAGACTTAAAGAGTCCGTTTTATCAGTAATTCCAAAAGGGAGGAGGGTAGAATGAGGCATGTCCAACACCCACTTCCCATTATGGCTGGAATAGTTTTTCAGGTCAACTTTGGAATGCCCTTGGTCAAGAAGAGGGGTCTATTCAAATGGTTGAGGAGGCTTAGAATTTTATTTTTGGTTTACAGTAGGTTGCCAGGCATATCCATTTAGATTGCTCTGGTACAGAAGTGATTTCTCTTTTTGTTGCTATCCTTACTTTTATACCTACGTTTTGGCCAACTAATGTATACTGAAAATATAAATAGAGCATACAGGTTTCAATGATGAGTTACTTTGTTGATAAAGAAGCTTGTGGGTGAAGTGTTAGCAAAACCTTTTCTCGCCTATGTGAAAATGTGACTTTTGGATAACTTTCTACCTCTTTTCCACTGGCAGCCTGATAAGGACTGTGATACTGTGATATCATAAGAAATACATATTTGGTCTTCAGCCCCAGTTTCTGGTACAGAGATTCTAAAATTCTTGTAACTTCCCGAGTGATAGGAGTGACAGGAGCATCTTTTGTTAAAATGGTTGGTTTTTATCCCTGGTTCCAGGCACAGAGCTTCTAAAACTCTTTGAATTTTCTGAGCAATCGAGGTGACAGGAGCATCTTTTGTTATTTACAACAAGCTCTTTTCAAGTGTACATGAATTATGTTAATTAGATGACTGGTGGCTGGAAGCCCATAGATAGCTTCAGGATGGGCACTGGTTGCCAGAGGAACCAAACATGTGATTATAGAGGATTGGAACTTTCAGCCCTACTCACCCCTGAGGGAGGGAGAGAAAGGCTGGATTGAGTAAATCACCAATGGCCCGTGGTTTAAGCAATCATGCCTATGTAATAGAAGCTCCATAAACAAAGGGCTTCAGAGAGCTTCTGAGTTGGCAAACACATCGAGCGGCTGATGAAGCCATCCCCACAGGGGTTGACAAGGATTTCATGCTGAGTTCTGTGCAGAAATTTCATTATAATTAAGCCTTAATCAGGCTGCGCTTTGGCTCACTTCCTTGTTGCTGAACGTCAATAGCACTAGATACTGTCCATTTGCACCCCCATTATTCCTATAGACAGGATCACCGCCATTAGAATCATATGGCTTTTGTTTAAAGGTTGCTTAAGATGTTTTCAGATCCCAAACTCCAGTGAAACAGCTGACACCAACCAGTTTCAAGACCCCCACAGAGAAATGGAATCAGCATGAGAATATAGCTTCTTCATCTTTCTGTCCTAAGACTTCCCTGCACTCTTCAACCAATCAGTGATCTTCACACTTCACCCCACTCCAAAACCCTTAAACTCTCTAGCCCCAGGCCAGGCACAGTTGCTCATGCCTGTAAACTTAAGGAGGTCCAGGAGAGTGGATCACCTGAAGTCAGGAGTTCGAGACCAGCCTGGCCAACATGCTGAAACCCCTGTCTCTACTAAAAATACAAAAATTAGCTGGGCATGGTGGCGGGAGTCTGTAATCCCAGCTACTCTGGAGGCTGAGGCAAGAGAATCGTTTGAACCTGGGAGGGAGAGGTTGCAATGAGCCAAGAAGGCATCATTGCACTCCAGCCTGGGCAACACAAGCAAAACTCCATCACAAAAAAAAAAAAAAAGCCCACAAAATCTCTAGCCCCAGATTGCTTGGGGAGACGGAGTTGAGGTTTCCTCCCATCTCCTAGTTCAGAGACCCCACAATTAAACCTCTTTCTCTGCTGCGCCCTGGTGTCTCTGCCTACTGACTTGCAGTGCGCATGGGGCAATGGACCTGCTACAGTTATACCAAGAGGGTGGGGTGCCCAGGGAGGGCACTGGAGCTCTGCACATCTCCCCTGTTTCACACCTTGTCCTCTGCCTGTTCATCTGTATCCTTTATAATATCCTTTATAAATAAACTGCTAAATGTCAGTATAATGATTTCCTGAGTTCTACAAGCCATTCTAGCAAATTATTGAAACTGAGGAGAGGGTTGCGGAAACCCCCAGTTTATAGGCTTTAAGGCAGAAGTATGGGAGGCTCAGACTTGTGATTGGCATCTGAAGTCTTGTGGGCAGTCTTGTGGGACCGGGCCCTTTCACCTGTGCCATCTGATACTAACACCAGGCAGCTAGTGTCATAACTGAATTGAATTGAGTTGAATTGTTGGACACCCAGTTGGTTTCTGGAGAGAAGGAGAATTTGATGGTTGGCATTTTTCCATGTGTCTGTTGGCTGCATAAATGTCTTCTTTTGAGAAGTGTCTGTTCATATCCTTTGCCCACTTTTTGATTTGTTTGTTTTTTTCTTGTAAATTTGTTTAAGTTCTTTGTACATTCTGGATATTAGCCCTTTGTTAGATGAGTAGATTGCAAAAATTGTCTCCCATTCTGTAGGTTGCCTGTTCACTCTGATGGTAGTTTGTTTTGCCATGCAGAAGCTCTTTAGTTTAATTAGATCCCATTTATCTATTTTGGCTTTTGTTGCCATTGCTTTTGGTGTTTTAGTCAGATTTCACTGGTTTTTATAGTGGCTTTCTGATTTTGATGGTCCACTGAAGGAGGAAGTTTGAATGTTGTTGTATACTGTTAACAATTGTCTGCCCATATCTTGCCTGAAATATCGTAATTGTTTATGAAGAGTATCTTTAATAAAGCTGGATACAGTTTGACTTGGGAAAAAATATTAATTATAAGAGCAAACTCTGGAAATAACTAAGAAAATGGCTAAGCTAATTACAATGTAATATTTAAATCTTATTTAATTAGTTACATTAAAAAGATAATCATTAATTTTAAAAAGCACTAATGTAATGTTTATATGATAATATTAAGTGAAAAAGGGCAAAACAGTATATGCATTTTACATATGTATATATCAACTATATTAAAAATACACAAAGAAAAGTGTCTGGAAAGAAATAACATAATGCATCAATTCTAAAGATGCATTTTCCACAAACACACACATTCTCTAAAATTGGGTCACATCATGCATCAATGCATTAAATGTAGTGTCCTTTTTTTTCTAAAAAGCTATTGGAATATTTGAATTTCCATTAATGTATTACTTTATTTTTTTTTTAATGTCAATGAGTTTATCTGGGTAGTGAGATTATGGGTCATTTTGTGTTCTTTGTTCTTTACTATATATTTTTTAAAACTGTATTTTAAATTTTTTAGGAGATTGTTATGGGAAACCGTAGGTAAATTCTCTGTTACTAACATGTAATGATTTGTTGTCATTTTCTTTTAGTAGGACAATGGAACTAACAAATAATGATTATTAAGAAATTTCTGGCCGGGCGCGGTGGCTCAAGCCTGTAATCCCAGCACTTTGGGAGGCCGAGACGGGCGGATCACGAGGTCAGGAGATCGAGACCATCCTGGCTAACACAGTGAAACCCCGTCTCTACTAAAAAATACAAAAAAACTAACCGGGCAAGGTGGTGGGCGCCTGTAGTCCCAGCTACACGGGAGGCTGAGGCAGGAGAATGGCGTGAACCCGGGAGGCGGAGCTTGCAGTGAGCTGGGATCCGGCCACTGCACTCCAGCCTGGGCGACAGAGCGAGACTCTGTCTCAAAAAAAAAAAAAAGAAATTTTTGACAGGATTTGTGTGATCCTTCCCAGACTCCGTGTGTGTGTTTGTATTACAATATGGAAAGAGTACGTGCAATGTTTGTAGAACACATGTAAGAAGTCACACTCCTCTTCGTTAATGCTTACTTGCAATTTAATGATTCTGTTAGAAAACTGAGATGGAGGCTAGGCACAGTGGCTCACACCCGTAACCCCAGCACTTTGGGAGGCAAAGGTGGGCGGATCACTTGAGGTCAGGAATTTGAGACCAGCCTGGCCAACATGGCAAAACCCCACCTCTACTAAAAATATAAAAAATAGCTGGGTGTGGTGGTGCACACATGTAATCTCAGCTACTCAGGAGGCTGAGGCAGGAGAATCCCTTGAACCCGGGAGGTAGAGGTTGCAGTGAGCCGAGATCATGCCATTGCACTCCGGCCTGTCTCAAAAAAAGAATAAAATAAAATAAAGAAAAGAAAAGAAAAGAAAAGAAAAGAAAAGAAAAGAAAAGAAAAGAAAAGAAAAGAAAAGAAAAGAAAGCTGACGAACTTAGTGCTTAGCTCGTTAGTGGTTTCACTGAAGAAACAAAATTGTGTATAGATGTCACTACTGAAATTGCCTTACACAAGGCTAAGAGAGTTATGATGCAATATGACCAATATGACCAAATGCACACAGTATTTGCCTGGTAGAAGTGTTAAGAGAGATCAGAACCCATCTCCCTCTTCCTTGAAACAATCACTTGGTGACAGAGTGAGACAGAGTAGCATTGTCTTAGATAGGGAATAAAGGAACAATAAAAGTCTTTCAACTGGTTTTTGCCTTTTGGTGTTCTAAAATTTCCATTTCATTTCATTTCATTTGAAAGCCTAGTCCAGAGACAGGAGATTCTCTTTATTTTTGGCAAGGTTCTAAATGGCTAAGTGATGTAAGGAAAAGGGAATTCTAGTACACTGTTGGTAGGAATGTAGATTGGTACAGCCATTATGAAAAACAGTATGGAGGTTCCTATAGAAATTAAAAGTAAGGCCAGGCGTGGTGGCTCACGCCTGTAATCCCAGCACCTTGGGAAGCTGAGGCTGGCTGATTGCTTGAGTCCAGGAGTTTGAGATCAGCCTAGGCAACATGGCAAAACCCTGTCTCTACTAAAAATACAAAAAATCAGCCAAGCATGGTGGTGCATGCCTATACTCACAGCTACTCAGGAGGCTAAGGTGGGAGAATCACCTGAGCCCCGGAGGTTGAGGCTGCAGTGAGCCAAGATCTCACCACTGCACTCCAGCCTGGGCAGCCAAAGTGAGACCCTGTCTCAAAAAACAAAACTACCATAGGACCTTGCAATCCTTCTGGGTTACATTCCCAAAGAAGATGAATTCACCATCTCATAAAGATATCTGCGGCCGGGCACGGTGGCTCACACCTATAATCCCAGCACTTTGGGAGGCCGAAGCAGGCGGATCACGAGGTCAGGAGATTGAGACCATCCTGGCGAACAGGGTGAAACTCCGTCTCTACTAAAAATACAAAAAAATAGACGGGCGTGGTGGTGGGCGCCTCTAGTCCCAGCTTCTAGGGAGGCTGAGGCAGGAGAATGGCGTGAACCCGGGAGGCGGCAGAGCTTGCAGTGAGCGGAGATCGCGCCACTGCACTCCAGCCTGGGCAAGAGAGCGAGACTCCGTCTCAAAAAAAAAAAAAAAAAAAAGATATCTGCACTCCCATGCTCATTCACAATAGCCAAGATATGGAAACAATCTAAATGTCATCATGAGATGAATGGAAAAAGAAACTGTACATATATAATGCAATACTGTTCAGCCACTGAAAAGGAGATCCTGTCATTTGCTACAACATGGATGTACTTCAGAGGACATTATGCTAAGTGAAATAAGCCAGACACAGAAAGAAAAATATTGCTTGATCTCATTTATATGTAGAATCTTTTTTATTTTTAAGTCAAATATATAGAGATAGAGAGTAAAACAGTGGTTACAAGGGGTTGTGGGGGAGGAGAGGAAATGGGAACACATAAGTCAAAGTTGACAAAGTAGCAGGTGTGTAGGATGAACAAGTCTAGTGATCTAATGTGCAGCATAAGGACTAAATAAAATTGTATTGTATTAGGAATTTTTGTTAAATAAGCAGATTTTAGCTGCACTTATAACACACAAAAAAGTAACTATGTGAGATTATAGATACATGAATCTGCTTCACAATGGTAATCATTTTCCTAACCATATGTATCCCATAATATTGTTATAAACCTCAAAATATACAATAAAATTTATTTTAAAAATAAATAGCTAGGGCTAGGTGTGGTAGCTCACACCTGTAATCCCAGCACTTTGGGAGGCCAAGGCAGGTGGATCACCTGAAGTCAGGAGTTCAAGATCAAGCCTGGCCAATATGGTGAAACCCTGTCTCCACTAAAAAATACAAAATTAGCCAGGTGTGGTGGCAGGCAACTGTAATCCCAGCTACTTTGGAAGCAGAGGTGGGAGAATCGCTTGAACCCAGGAGGTGGAGGTTGCAGTGAGCCAAGATGCACCACTGCACTCCAGCCTTGGTGACAGAGGGAGACTCTGTCTAAAATAAAATAAAATAAAATAAAGTAAAATAAATGGCTAGGTGACTATCAGAATATCATTTATTTACTAATCTTTTCCATATTGACTTAAAATGATGCCTGAGTAATATGTAAAACTCTCATATATACATTCTTAGACTCTCAATACTATTCCCTTGAAGTATAGGTTTCTGCATAATATACCAAACTGTTTTAATCATTGTAACTTTGTGATTAAGTATCTAATTAGGTCAGTGTATTGGTTATCTATTGCTGTATAACAGATTACCACCCCCATATTCAGCATCTTAAAGCAACATTGATTATCTCACACAACTTTTGAGGGCCAGGAATCTAGGAGCAGCTTAGCTGGTGGTCCTGACCCAGGGTTTCTCATGGAGTTGCAGTTAACGTGTAGGTAGGGGTTACAGGCATTTCAAGGCTTGACTGGGGCTGAAATATTCACTCCTAACTCATTCCTGTTGCTGTTGGCAGGCATCACTTCCTCATTTGATGTTGGCCAGAGGTTTCGGTTCCTTGCCTTGTAGACCTCTCCATAAGAGCTGCTCACAACACGGCAGCTTGCTTCCTCCAGAGTGAGAGGACAAAGAGAGACATTAAGATTGGGAGACAGAGAGAGAATGCACATGCCCAAGACAAAAAACACAGTTTTTTTAAACCTAACCCCAGAAGTGATGTTCTATTACTTCTATCTTATGCTGCTGGTCACACAGACCAATCCTGGTTTAATAGAGTTACCAGATTTAACAAATAACAGAGTGTTCCCAGTTAAATTTGATTTTCAAATAAGCCATAAATTATTTAGTACAAGTACGTTTCATACATATAAACATATTTAGGACATACTTATACCAAAACACTATAAATTGTTTAACTGAAATTTAAATTTAACTGCGCATCTTACATTTTATCTGGCAACTCTACCCTGGTACAATATAGGAGGGGATACTCCAGGGTATAAAAACCAGGAGGCAGAGATCATTTAGGGTCATGCTGGAGGCTGGCTCCCATAGCCAAGTCATCCATCACCACTATTTAAATTTTTTTTTGCAGTCAATTTCACATAACTACTCTTCCAGTTGGACTAAAAATCAAGTCAAGTTACAAAAAAAAATTTAATTATAGTTTTTGTTGGAATTTCATTGAATCCATAGATTAATATAGAAAAAAATGGATATAAAATGCAATTTTCTGATCAATCCTTTTACTTTATTTGTAAAGAAAAGAGGTTTAATTAGCTGATGGTTCTACAGGCTGTACAGGAAGCATAGCTGGGGAAGCCTCAGGAAACTTACAATCAGGGTAGAAGGTGAAAGGGAAGCAAGGCACATCTTACATGGCTGGGGCATGAGGAAGAGAGTAAAGGGACAGCTGCTACACACTTTTATTTTATTTTTACTTCTTTATTTTTTAATTTTAAGTCCTGGGATACATGTGCAGAATGTGCAGGTTTGTTGCATAGGCATACATGTGCCATGGTGGTTTGCTGTACCTATCAACAGTCATCTAGGTTTTAAGCCCCACATGCATTAGGTATTTGTCCTAATGCTCTCCTTGCCCTTCTCCCCCCACCCCCCAAAAGGCTCCAGTGTGTGATGTTTATGTGTTCTCATTCTTCAACTCTCACTTATAAGTGAGAACATGCAGTGTTTGGTTTTCTGTTCCTGTGTTCATTTGCTGAGAACGATGGCTTCCAGCTTCATCCATGTCCCTGCAAAGGACATGAACTCATTCTTTTTTATGGTTGCATTGTATTCCATGGTGTATATGTGCCACATTTTCTTTATGCAGTCTATCATTGATGGGCATTTCCAAGATTTTGCTATTGTAAATAGTGCTGCAGTAAACATATGTGTGCATGTGTCTTTACAGTAGAATGATTTATAATCCTTTGAGTATGTACCCATTAATGGGATGGCTGGGCCAAATGGTATTTCTGGTTCTAGATCCTTGAGGAATTGCCACCCTGTCTTCCACAATGGTTGAACTAATTTACATGCCACCAATGGTGTAAAAGCATTCCTGTATCTCCACAGCCTCATCAGCAACTGTTGTTTCCTGACTTTTTAGTGATCACCATTCTAACTGGCATGAGATGGTATCTCATTGTGATTTTGATTTGCATTTCTCTAACGACTAATGATGATGAGTTTTTTCTCATATGTTTGTTGGCCGTCTTCTTTTGAGAAGTGTCTATTCATATCCTTTGCCCACTTTTTGATGGGTTGTTTTTTCTTGTGTAGATTCTGGATATTAGACCTTTGTCAGATGAGTAGATTGCAAAAATTTTCTCCCATTCTGTAGGTTGCCAGTTTACTCTGATGATAGTTTCTTTTGCTGTGCATAAGTGCTTTAGCTTAATTAGACCTCGTTTGTCAATTATGGCTTTTGTTGCAATTGCTTTTGGTGCTAAATACTTTTAAACAACCAGATCTCATGAAAACTCATTCACTATCACAAGAACAGCAAGGGTGACGCCCATCCCCACGACCCAATCACCTCCCACCAGGTCCCTCCTCCAACACTGGGGATTACGATTTGACATGAGATCAATCCACTTATGTCCTCTATTAAGTTTCATGTTTTTATTCATCTAGGTCCTGCTTACTTCCTGTTAGGGTGTGTTGTTGTTTTGATTTGTGATCACAAAAAGTTTACTTGTGATATTTTTGAGCTGGTTTTGGTTGGAATATAAGAATACTATTAATTTTTATGTATTTTTTGCAATGACTGCCTTAGTGAATGCTCCTATTACTTCTTCTTTTTTTTTTTTTAAATAGAGATGGAGTCTTACTCTGTCATCCAGGCTGGAGTGCAGTGGTGCGATCTCGGCTCACTGTAACCTCTGCCTCCTGGGTTCGAGTGATTCTCCTGCCTCAGCCTCCCAAGTAGCTGGGATTACAGGTGCCTGCCACCAACGCCCGTTTTTTTTTTTTTTTTTTTTTTTGTATTTTTAGTAGAGACAGGGTTTCACCGTGTTAGCCAGGATGGTCTCAATCTCCTGACCTCGTGATCACCCCGCCTTGGCCTCCCAAAGCGTTGGGATTACAAGCATGAGCCACCGCGCCTGGCCTACTTCTAATAACTTTTAAGTTGATTCCCTTAGGCTTCCCAGGTATATATGATAACGTCATTTGCAAATAATGACAATTTTACCACCTCCTTTTCCATGTTTAAACCTCATATTTTGGTTTTTTAACTGACTATACTATCAAACAATTATAAATTTTATGAAAAAAGCTGGGACTAAGATAAAATCTTTTGAACTGGGAAAATAATATATAGGAAAACTATTTTACACATTTTATTATTTAGACTGAGGCTTAAATGTGGTATGATGTTTCCAAACTACCCTCTCCAAAAGCTCAAAACCAAAACTTTCCACTTAAAAAGCTTCCCAGAATTGTAGTTTGTTTAAATATTCCGTATCTGCATTGTTTTGAAAGAACTTGAAACAAAAGTCTGGATTCCAGGTGCAGCCTGACTTTTTTCTTATCATTTCAGATAAAAGTTCAAAGGGAACTTTTCAGAGGGCTTCAGACATATCATCATCCCAAATAATGTGTTAAATTAAAAGCTTTGGATCAGGCAAACAAGAACCCCAAGTTATTTAAGGGTGAGTCTTCTGCAAATCTAGAGAACAGGCCACCGGCACAAAAACAACATAACCTCAGCTTTCAGAGGAATGCTGCAGCCTTCAGCAGGCATTGGCTCCTGTTCCTTAACAACAGTTTGTTAACACTTTCTTGAGCAGTGGGAGTGGCAGATTTTTCAAAAGGGAAACTAGGGGTAGCAATCTGGAGGGAAGGGGAAGCTAGAGGACTTGTCTCAAGGCTACTTCCGTGTAGTAAATAATGTGTGTTCTAAATATGCTTTTATTTTTTGAGACAGGGTCTCACTCTGTTGTCCAGGCTGGAGTGCAGCAGTGCAGTCTTAGTTCACCGCAGCCTCTGAGGCCTCCCAGGTTCAAGTGATTTTCCTGCCTCAGCCTCCAGAGTACCTGGGCCCACAGATGCACACCACCATACCTGTGGGGTTTTTTGTTTGTTTGTTTGTTGTATTTTTAGTAGAGACGGGGTTTTGCCATGTTGGCCAGGCTGGTCTCAAACTCGTGGCCTCAAATGATCCACCCACATCTGCCTCCCAAAGTGCTGAGATTACAGGGATGAGCCGCTGCGCCCGACCAAAAATATGCTTTTATCAATCATTATAAATTTTTGTTTATGTATTCATTATGATTCTGGAAGGGGGTTGTGGGGTTTATAAAAATTGGTGGCGGGGAGCTAAAGCTCTCCCAGGCCATTCCTTCCCCTTGTCAGTGCTATAACAAACTGTTCTAAATTGATAGAGAGAAGATTTCAAGTGCTGTCACAATACACACACGCAAACACACACAACCACACAAAGGTAACTGTGAGGAGATGGATATGTTAATTTGCTTGACTGTAGTAATCGTTTCACTGTGTATATGTATATACTACTTAAAATATACACTTTTTATTATAAAAAAAGAGACAAAAATAAATCGTATGGAAATATGAAGTTTAAAAAGATACAATTCTTGCCCTCAAAATAGCATATAGTCTAAACAAAAGGGTAGGGCACAAAGAGAAGGCAAAGCATGAATCAAAGAAAAAGACTGAGGTACCTGCTGATTATGGGCACAGTACATAACCAACTGCTCCACCTTGAGGTTACAAATGAAAACATCAATGTTGAGGGCTAAGGTGGTTTTAAATTCTGCCTTAACACTGTGTTGATGGTGGCAAAAGACCTCCATGGAAGGGGGTGTAGGAAGAAGGACGGACAAGTGTCTTTTTCCTAGTACCCCAGAAATGAGGTCCTAAGCCCTGGTGAGTCCAGAGAGGCACCTCGTCCCAGCACACAGCTAATTGTGTATCAGCTTTTTGGGAAGAGGGGTTTCAAATCCTCCAGAGAGTTCAACTCAGGTCTGGAGACTGAAAACAACCCAGGTGGAGCAGCTTCATTCAACACTTACTGTGTAAATACGTTAGTAAGCACTATATCGGGGATAAAATAGGACAAATATGTTCTCTATCTTCAGAGTCACTGGAAGAAGTTTTCCTCTCTGCCACTTCCCAATCACACTCAGGATCTTACCTGTGCATAATCATTCAGAAGGATCCACCAAAACAACTGGGCTTGCATTTTCCAGAAGCTTCTTATCCTCGAGACTGTGTGCCCCTTATGAATAGAGTGCAAACAAATGCAACAAAAAATGTAGAAGATGCTCTGGCTCATTCCTTTTTTTTTTTTCTCTAGAGACAGGGTATCACTGTAGCCCAGGCTGGTGTGTAGTGGTGCAAACATGGCTCACTGCAGCCTCCACCTCTAGGGCTCAAGCAATCCTCCCACCTCCCAGCCTCCTGAGTAGCTGGGACCACAGGTGTGTGCCACCACGCCTGGCTAATTTTATAATATTTTGTAGAGATGGGGGTCTCCCTGTGATGCTCAGGCTGGTCTCAAACTCCTGGCCTCGAGCAATCCCTCCACCTTGGCCTCCCAAAGTGCTAGGATTACAGGCGTGAGCCTGGAAAGTTCTCTTTAACTCTCAAATGCCCACATCAGAAAAGATAGTACAAATGTAAGCTGATTTTCCTATTGCTCTGTAGGGCCACTGTGTTAACAACATTTTTTAACTTAATGAATGACAACTGTGAGCCAATTTAAACCAAATAAACCAGGCCAAGTCATTCTATTACACAGTAGATCAGAGCAAAATCCATTCTGGCCTGGACCAGAGGCATCCAAACAAAAGGCCAATTTAATTAACATTCCACCCTGAACTCTTTTTTTTTTTTTTTTTTTTTTTTGAGACGGAGTCTCACTGTATCACCCAGGCTGGAGTGCAGTGGTGTGACCTCAGCTCACTGCAACCTCTGCCTCCTGGGTTCAAGCAATTCTCCTACCTCAGCCTCCCGAGTAGCTGGGACCACAGGTGCATGCCACCATGCCTGGCTACTTTTTTGTATTTTCAGTAGAGACAGGGTTTCACCATGTTGGCCAGGCTGGTGTTGAACTCCTGACCTCAGGTGATCTGCCCACCTTGGCCTCCCAAAGTGCTGGGATTACAGGTGTGAGCTATAGCGCCAGGCCCTTGAACTCTTGATTCTATCCACCATTCCCTCCTCCAAAACTTCTTCCTCCCCAGGCTTTCTCCACCTCAGAAAATGGCAACCCCATCAACCCAGCCACTTGCTTCATCCAGAGACTTGGGAGTCATCTTTAATGCATCTGCTTTCTAACGTCTCAGATCTAATGACTACATCCTGTCAATTCTACCTCCAACTTCTCTTGAATTCATCTACTTCTCTTTCCTCTGGCATCACCCTGATCCAAGTCATCTTTATCTCCCTGTTAGAAAACTGCAATAGCTTCCTAGCTGACCTGCTTACTTCCACTCTTACAGGAATCCATCTTACAGGAATCTTCCACTCTTACAGGAATCCATCAGATTCCTCAGATACCTAATAGGCCTCTTTTTCTCCACATACCTAGCTCATCATAGCACTCATCACAATTTATTTAAATATATATGTATGTATATAGTTACATACATTTGTTTATATATGTGTGTGTATATATGTTTATGGAATGTTTCTCCCCTCAGAATTTAATCTCCATGAAGACAAAGTCCATGTCTGATTTTCTTTTACTGAAGTTTTATTCCTAGTGCCTAACACAGTACCCAGCATATAGTCAGCATCAGTAAAACTTGTTGGAAGAATGAATGAATGAATGAATGAATGAATGAATGAACGAATGCTTTGTGGAATCCCTGCATGACAGAAGTCCTTCTGTTCACCATAGACAACTGTAGTCACCATAGACAACTGTAGTCCAGAGTCCATTCTCTTAAAAGTCTTTCTTTTAACCTCAAAGCCACACAAGTCAATTCCTCAAAGAGAATGTACTTACTCCTCCAGGCTGATTATATAGTGACCTTCTAGCAGAGCCGTTTAGGAAGAAAACAGTCAGATCTTTGATGGAGCCAGACTAGATGGAGAGAAGCCAAATGAGAATTCTCTTTCTAATGCGTTGGAAAGATCTGAAGAAGAAAATGAAACAAAAATCTTAGACTTAGAGCCTTTGAGGAATTCTTGCCATCTGGTGGCAATAATCTTAATCTGCAGGCAACCAAGCCGTTTCCCTCAGCTTTCTATAACGTCTCAACGTTTCTGAAATTGTACAATGATTTTAACCTTGGTGTGGGTTTCCTTTGATTTCATCATGCCCTGTATTCTAGAAATTTATGGCCTTCAGTTCTGGGAAATTTTCTCAAATTATTTCTTTTAGTATTTTTCTTCCCAATATTTTCTCTTTCTCTTGTTGAAATTTCTATTATATTATTCAGATGTTAGATCTCTAATCTTTTAACTTGCTTTTCTTTTTTTCTTCTATCTCCCATTCTGTTTTTTTGTACTAATTTTTGAAAGGTAATACTTTTGGCTCCACCAAAATATCACTAAAACAACCCACTGATTAAACAAAGACAACTTTAGGCCAGGAGCGGTGGCTCAAGCCTGTAATCCCAGGAGATCGAGACCATCCTGGCTAACACAGTGAAACCCCGTCTCTACTAAAAAAAAAAAATGCAAAAAACTAGCCGGGCGAGGTGGCGGGCACCTGTAGTCCCAGCTACTTCAGAGGCTGAGGCAGGAGAATGGCGTGAACCCGGGAGGCAGAGCTTGCAGTGAGCTGAGATCGGGCCACTGCACTCCAGCCTGGGCGACAGAGCAAGACTCTGTCTCAAAAAAAAAAAAAAAAAAGACAACTTTATTCCTATGGCAGTAAGGAAGAACACTAACTTGACAGAGTCTTAGTAGCCTCGCAGAAGGGGCAAGGAAAAGTTGACATATTTATGAAGTTTTGAAGTCTGGTTTAAGTCAGGTCTTTCAATGCTAGGGCTTGATCAGAATTGGATAAGGATAATAGTTTAGAGTTGGTGGACACAGCAAGGATTTTGAGGTGATGGATTCAAAGAGTGTTGGTGCCAGTCTTGGTGGCTCATGCCTGTAATCCCAGCACTTTGAGAGACTGCTGAGGGAGGATCACTTGAGCCCAGGCGCCTGAGACCAGCCTGGGTTACATAGTGAGACCCCTGTCTTTACCAAAAAATAAAAAATTAGCTGAGCATGGTGATGCATGCCTGTAGTCCCAGCTACTCAGGAGACTGAGGAGGGAGGATCACTTGAGTCCAGGAGTTGGAGGCTGCAGTGAACTATGATCATGCCACTGCACTCCCACCTGGGGAATAGAACGAGACCCTGTCTCAAAAAAAAAAAAAAAAGTAAACTGTCACTTGATGATGTCTATTGGTAAATTGGACAGTTTGATGTTTATTTTAACAGGTTCTGGGGGAAATAAATCCCAGAATAAACAAGGTTATTTGCTTCTTTTATTGCCTCATGAAAGAGGTCCCTTTTATAATAAAGTTTTGTTTGTGAAGAGACTGAAAGAGTAATGTCTTGTAAATTTAAACAGTAAACTATGTGGCTTCAGTCCTCAGAAACAACTTTATTTTCCTCGTCTTATTTTCCTTCCCTTCTGTTGAATTTTTTTTCTACTATAGCATTTTCCACTTATTCGGGTCTCTTTTCTTCTCAGTGCTCCTTTTTAGAGCCTCCTTTCTTTGGGGAGAGGGGAGATATGATATCTTTTCCTAGCAATGAGAACAGACAGTAGATATTTTTTAAACACATTTTCCCGCCAACTCCATTGCTTTGATTTCCTCTGAGTTCCATTTTGTTCATTCTGTCCTTCATGCTGGAGAAATTCCTTTATTGTCTGAAGGTGACCCTTTATAGGACAGTGACCAATCACAGGCATAAAGTATCAGTTAAACAAGATGAATAAGCTCTGGAGATCTGCAGCATGACAATGTGCCTATAGACAACAAAAACACATTGTACACGTAACAGTGTGTTAACAGGGTAGATTTCATGTTCAGCATTCTTACCACAATAAATTAAACTAAAAAAGAACAGTGAGACCAACACCAGAGGTGAGGCAGAGTAGGAGGTTGGACTGATCATTGTAGAATGATCTTATTAAGCTTGGAAGGTTTTCCCTGCTCTTGGGGTGGAACATCTTCCCAAAGAGGAATTTTCCAGTTTCCTGTGGGTTGAAGAGGATAAGCTTGGTTGCAGCATTCTCAGAGCTGAGTTGGAGGAGCGAGCTGGGTTGTCACTGTCTAATACCGGCTTTCGTTTAAGTCTCATTTTCTGTAAAGCATCCCTGCCCTCATCTATGGCTTTTTTCTTTTTTTTTTTTTTCAGTCACTTTTCCCGTTTCAGAGATACCTAGCACCTCTAATACCCAAGCTTTTCTGCAGTTCTGGGAATTGGCTTACTCTGAGTTTCTTTTATTCATAGTTTAATGGGTTAATGACTCTGCTAGGTCAGTTTCCACCTTTCCATCTGCTTTACAACTCTTAAAGTGTAGTCACTGTCATCTTCTTACCCAGTTTCTTTGTCCTTGTGGGTTTATGCATTTTGAATATATTGGCATTTTAGAAGACTTTTTGGCTAGGCATCAGCGGTAATGAATGTGCTCATTCGACCACATTTAACCAGGAGTCTGCATTATATTCCTAAGGTCCCCTCCAACTTCTAATTCTGTGATTTTAAATACAGTTTAATTAAGGCAAGAGTGAGTACATAATTAGATACGATGCTGGAGAGATTACAATTTCATGCAAATGAGATAAAAAAGAGAGGTAATTAGCTTTAGCTTTTCAATAATCAGTCTAGGGGAAGCTTCACAGAAGAGGTATTTTAATAACTGAACCTGAACCCTTTCTCTCTTTCTCCCTTAAGAGCAGCATGGGTGAACCAAAGAGAAGTTGAGGTAGCCTGCAGCAATCTTGATCTTGATCCAGACTGCAAAAACAAATTACCATCAAGATTTAGGAAGGAAGAAGAGACAATATTAAAAGACCTGAAAATCCCATAGGGAGAAACTGCATCTGCCTGACTAAGGCAATGCTAATAGGAATAGAAAGCAAGAGTGGATAGATATTTAGATGATATGATTTTGCATTTTTTAAAGTAATGAATCAAGGGCTGGGTGTAGTAGCTCACATCTGTAATCCCAGAACTTTGGGAGGCCGAGGCAGAGGATCATTTGAGACCCAGAGTTCAAGACCAGCCTGGGTGACATACAGAGACTCCATCTCTACAAAAAACTTAAAAATTCGCTGGACATGGTGGTACATGCCTGTAGTCCTAGCTACCTGGGAAGTTGAGGGGGAAGGCTCACTGGAGCCCAGGAGTTTGAGTCTGCAATGAGCTATGATTGTGCTGCTACCCTCTGGCCTAGGTGACAGAGCAAGACCCTGACTCTAAAATTTAAAAATACATAAAAATAAATAATGAATAAAAATTGGTAAATTATTAAGAGCTTATTGAATACCTATAAGTAAAGAGGACACTGTACTGATGTAATAAAAAAGAGAAAAAAGAATTGTGCTCAGAAGTTGGTGATATTCTTAAATACTAAATATTTTTGATATTGTTGGGTAATTTATGACTTAAGAACAATTACGAAGTGACCAGTTAATGAAAAACTTAGAAGATTTCAGTACAAATTAATAGTGGACATGCAAGAATGATTCAAAAAGGAAATTAAGAAAACAGTTTCATTTATAATGGCATTCAAAAAAATAAAATATCTAGTAATAAATTTAACTAAGGAGGTGAAAGTCTTGTGCACTGAAAACTACAATACATTGCTGGAAGAAAGTTAAGAAGACATCAACAAATGAAAAGATATCTCATATTCATCTATTGAAAATTGGAATATTTAATATTAAGACAGCAATGCTACCCAAAGTGATCTACATATTCAATGCAATTCCTATAAAAATTGCAATGCCCTTTTTTTTTTTTTTTTTTTGCAGAAATGGAAAAGTTGATCCTCTTAAATTCATACGGAATTGCAAGGGGTCCTGATTATCTAAAATAATATTGAAAAAATAACAAAGTTGGAAGACTCACAGTTTCCAGTTTCAAAACTTACTATATAGCTACTTATATAGCTTACTATATAGCTTGATAGTAATCAAAAGAGTGTGTGGTACGGGCATAAGGACAGAGATAAACATCAATGGAATAGAATTTAGAGTCCAGAAGTAAACCCATACATCTATGGACAATTGATTTTCAACAAGGGTGCCAAGACCATTCGATGGGGAAGAAGTAATCTTTTCAAAAAATGGTTCTGGGAAAACTGGATATCCACATCCAAAAGAATGACACTTTTTGGACCCCTACCTCACACCACATACAAAAAGTAACTCAAAATGGATTTAAAAAAAAAGACCAGGTGTGGTAGCCCACACCTGTAAATCCCAGCACTTTGGGAGGCCGAGGCAGGTGGATCGCCTGAGGTCAGGAGTTCAAGACCAACCTGGCCAACATGGTGAAACCGTACCTCTACTAAAAATACAAAAATTAGCTGAGCATGCTGGTGTGTGCCTGTAATCCCAGCTACTTGGGAGGCTGAGAGAGGAGAATGGCTTGAACCCAGGAGGCAGAGAGATTATAGTGAGCCAAGATCATGCCATTGCACTCCAGCCTGGGCAACAGAGCCAGAGCGAGACTCTGTCTCAAAAAAAAAAAAACCTAAATGCAGGAACAAAAACTACTAAACTCTTAGAAGAAAGCATCAAAGTAAATTTTTATCACTTTGGATTTGGCAATGAATAGAGATGGTCCCAAAAGCACAAGCAATAACAGAAAAAATAGGTAAAATGGACTGTGTCCAAATTTAAAACTTTTATGTCAGGACATCACCAAGAAAGTGAAAAGACAACTAAAGAATGGGACATTTGCAACTCATATATCTGCTAAGTGCCTGGTATCAGGTATATTTTTAAAAATTCTTACAGCTCAACAAAAAAATACAAGCAACTCAGTTTAAAAATGGGCAGAGGGCTTAAATAGATATTTCTTCAAACAAGATATACCAGTGGGCAACAACCACATAAAAAGAAGCTCAACATCATTAGTCATTAGGGAAATGTACATCAAAACCACAATGAGATACCACTTCAAACCCACTAGGACTGCTATAATTAAAAAACCAAAACCAAACAACAACAAAAAAACAGAAAACAGTAAGTATTGCTAAGGAGTTAGAGAAATTGGAACTCTTGTACATTGCTGATGGAATACAAAATGGGGCAACCAGTGTTAAAAAACTGTTTGGTGGCTTCTCAAAAAAATCAAACATGGAATTACCCTATGAGCCAGCAATTGTACTTCAAGGTACATATTCAAAGAATTGACAACAGATACTTAAACAAATACATGTACAAGGATATTCACAGCAACACTATTCACAATAACCAAAAGATGGAAACAAACCACATGTCCATAAATGGATGAAAGAATAAATAAAATATGACATATGCATATAATAGAATATTATTCAGCCATAAAAAAGGAACAAACGACTGATACATGCTACAACATGGAGGTACCTTGAAAACATTATGCTAAGTAGAATAAATCAGACACAAAGGTCATATATGGGTTTCATTTATATGTAATATTCAGAATAGAAAAATCTGTAAAGATAGAAAGCAGATTGGTTGTTGCCAGGGACTAAAAGAGGGTAGAATGAGGAGTGACTGCTTAATGGGTAAAGGATTTTCTTTTGGGCTAATGAAAATGTTTTGAAACTAGATAGAGGTGGTACACATTGTGAATGTTCTAAACGCCACTGAATTGTATACTTTAAAATTATTAATATGGCCGGGTGTGGTGGCTCCCCTCTACAACCCCAGCACTTTGGGAGGCTAAGGCAGGCGGATCCGTTGAGCTCAGGAGTCCAAGACCAGCCTGGGCAATGTGGCGAAACCCTGTCTTTACAAAAAATACAAAAGTTAGCACATAGTGGTGCACGCCTGTTGTACCAGCTACTCTAGGGCTGAGGCAGGAGAATTGCTTGAGCCTGGGAGGTTGAAGTTATAATGAGCTATGATGGCCCCACTGCACTCCAGCCTGAGTGACAGAGAGAGACCTTGCCTCAAAAAATAAAATGATTAATATTATGCTACGAATGTCATCTCAATTTGTTTTAAAAAAAAAAGAGGGAAGGAGATGCTGAAGGACCTATTTTTTTAAAGCCTTAGAAGTAGAGAAAAATAGAGTGAAACAAATTCAAATACAAAGCCAAAATAAAACAAGGGTGAGAGTTTCACCCTGAAAATAAAATGGACATGGACACTTTTAGCTAACAAGTAAAAAAGATAAGAGTATACACAATTACAAAAAAAGCAAATCAAAAAATTTTTCTGCAAGCAGTACTCTGGGTGCTGGCTGAATAGATGAAACATGTAACTGTTATTTTAAAAATTTCACTGCAATGCTAAAGGGCAGGAAACCTAGACAAAATAGAGATAGGGAAGAACCCTGCTTTCCTGAGAACCTAGAAAGTTAAAAGCAATATCCTGGCTTGAAATGGATACAACAAAGACTAGAAAAGAAAGATTATCATCCTAAGGATCAGGACCTACAGATAAGACATTAGAGTAAGAGATAGGAAGGAAGACAGCAAATGTCTAACATAGACTAAGGCTTGGGGGCCTTGAGTAGTAGGGAACACAACACATAAAATGCAGAAGTGCCAGCAATTGATAGCCCAGTAATTTCCAGCTTACCATCCCAAATTTTTCCCATCCCTGCCTAACAGCCTACTCCACAACAGTCATGGCAAAATCGACTGCAACAGCCAGGGCTATAAGGTCAGCATTCCTTAACTCCTAGTTTAGCAGGGAAGCTCAAAATATACATTTTTCTTGAAACTAAAGTACTCTATTGGACCAGCCAGAGGGGATGAGCTTAATGTGGGGAAGTAGATTTATGTGCCATTCATAATATTTGAATTTCCAAAAAAATATAACGAGCCTTAGACTTAAGAAATAGAAACTGTGGTGTGTTTAATTAAAAAAAAAAAAAAAAAATCCCTGCCACTATTGGTTAAACAGGTGGGTTTTAAAGCCAGAGCTCCTGGGATCAAATGCCAGCTCCACCATTTATTAGCAAGTTCATCACTCTTTGCTTGTTTCCTCATTTGTAAGAAGTAGATAATAATAATAGTATGTAAAGCTTAGGTTTTTGAAGACTATATGTAAGATATGCATGGCACCTGGTGTTTGCTAAGGTCTCAACACATGTTACTTTCACTTTTCTGATCATTCTGTTTCCTGCTGAGGGGAGCTGTGCCCAGATTTGCTTTTTTTTTTTTTTTTTTTTTTTTTTTTTGAGATGGTGTCTCGTTCTGTTGCCCAGGCTGGAGTGCAGGGGCACGATCTCGGCTCACTGCAAGCTCCGCCTCCGGGTTCACACCATTCTCCTGCCTCAGCATCCCAAGTAGCTGGGACTACAGGCACCCGCTACCTCGCCCAGCTAATTTTTTTGTATTTTTAGTAGAGACAGGGTTTCATCCTGTTAGTCAGGATGGTCTCGATCTCCTGACCTCATGATCCTGGACGTGGTGGTTCACATCTGTAATCCCACCACTTTGGGAGGCTGAGGCGGGAGGATAACTTGAGTCTAGGATTTGGAAGCCAGCCTGGGCAACATAGTGAGTCCCCATGTCTAAAACCTATTTTCAAACAATTAGCTGGAGGTCATGGTACATGCCTGTAGTCTATCCCAGCTACTCAGGAGACCAAGGTGGGAGGATCATTTGAGCCCAGGAGGTTGAGGCTGCAGTAAGCAATGATAATGCCACTGCACTCCAGCCTGGGTGACAGAGCAAGATCTGTCTCTACAAAAATAAAAAACTAGCCAGGCATGGTGGCACAGGCCTGTAGTCTCAGCTACTCAGGAGACTGAGACAGGAGGTTGCTTGAGCCCAGGAGGTTGAGGCTGCAGTGAGCTGAGATCATTCCACTATACTCCAGCCTTGGTTACAGAGCAAGATCCTGTCTCAAAAAAATTGAAGATAAAAATAAACAAACAGAAGACTGAAACATAATTAGAAATTCAGCCCTTCCTCTCCAAATTTCCTCTTGGTTCATGTGTGTGGGTCAAACTTTTAAAGAAGCCCAACAAATTGATTTGTAGCCAAAGACTGAGCTCCATGGTAATAATAGCAGTGGCTAACACTCCAAACTAACTGTGCGACAGTCACTATTATAGACTGATTTTTATAATGACCCTGTGGGGTAGGTACACATTATCCCTGTTTTACAGATGAGAAAACTGAGTTACAGAGAGGCTAAGTATCTGGCTTAAGGTCAGCTATTGATATGGCTATTAAATGGCAGTTAGGGTTAGAATCCAGGTAGTCTGTGTATTAGTCCATTTTCACACTGCTGATAAAGACATATCCGAGACTGGGAAGACGAAGAGGTTTAATTGAACTTAAAATTCCATATGGCTGGAGAGGCCTCAGAGTCATGGTGGGAGGTGAAAGGCACTTCTTACATGGCGGCAGCAAGAGAAGATGAAAAAGATGCAAAAGCAGAAACCCCTGATAAAATCATTAGACCTCATGAGATTTATTCACTACTATGAGAACAGTATGGGGAAAACTGCCCCCATGATTCCAATTATCTCCCACTGGGTCCCTCCCATAACATATGAGAATTATGGGAGTATAGTTCAAGATGACATTTGTGTGAGAACACAGAGCAAAACCATATCATTCTGCCCCTGGCCCCTCCAAATCTCATGTCCTCACTTTTCAAAACCAATCATGCCTTCCCAACAGTCTCCCAAGGTCTTAACGCATTTCAGCACTAACCCAAAAGTCCACAGTCCAAAGTCTCATCTGAGACAAGGCAAGTCCCTTCTGCCTATGAGTCTGTAAAATCAAAAGCGAGCTAGTTACTTCCTAGATACAATGGGGGTACAGGTATTGGGTAAATACAGCCATTCCAAATGGAGAAATTGACTAAAACAAAGGAGATACAGGGCCCATGCAAGTTCAAAATCCAGCAGGGCAGTCAAATTTTAAAGCTCCAAAATAGCTGGGCACAGCAACTCATGCCTGTAATTTCAGCACTTTGGAAGGCCGAGGTGGGTGGATCACCAGAGGTCAGGAGTTCGAGACCAGCCTGGCCAACATGGTGAAGCCCTGTCTGTACTAAAAATTCAAAAATTAGCCAGGCATCGTGGTGAGTGCCTGTAATCCCAGCTACTTAGGAGGCTGAGGCAGGAGAATTGCTTGAACCCAGGAGGCGGAGGTTGCAGTGAGCTGAGATTGCACCATTGTACTCCAGCTTGGGCAACAAAAGTGAAACTCCATCTCAAAAATTAAATAAATAAATAAAATAAAAATAAAGCTCCAAAATGATGTCCTTTGACTCCAGGTCTCACATCCAGATCACGCTGATGTAAGAGGTGGCTTCCCATGGTTTTGGGCAGCTTCATCCCTGTGACTTTGCAGGGTACAGCTGCCCTTCTGGCTGATTTCATGGGCCAGCATTGAGTGTCTGTGTTTTTTCCATGAGCACAGTGCAAGCTGTCGGTGGATCTACCTTTCTGGGGTCTGGAGGATGGTGGCCCTCTTCTCACAGCTCCAGTAGGTGGTGCCCCAGTAGGGAGTCTGTGGGGGCTCCAACCCCACATTTCCCTTCTGTGCTACCCTAGCAGAGGTTCTCCATGAGGTCCCTGCCTCTGCAGCAAACGTCTGCCTGGGCATCCAGTCGTTTCCATACATCTTCTGAAATCTAGACAGAGGTTCCCAAACCCCAATTCTTGACTTCTGTGCACCTGCAGGCTCAACACCACATGGAAGCTGCCAAAGCTTGGGGCTTGCACCCTCTGAAGCCATGGCCTGAGCTCTATGTTGGTCCTTTTCAGCCATTGCTAGAGCAGTTGGGATGCAAGTTACCAAGTCCCTAGACTGTACACAGCACAGGGACCCTGGGCCCTGCCCACAAAACCATTTTTTCCCCCTAGACCTCTGGGTCTTTGATGGGAGAGGCTGCTGCAAAGGTCTCTGACAAGCTCTGGAGACATTTTCCCCATCATCTTGGGGATTAACATTTGGCTCCTCATTACTTATGCAAATATCTGCTTGAATTTACAAATATCTGCTTGAATTTCTCCTCAGAAAATGGGATTTTCTTTCTTCTTCTTTTTTTTTTCTGATGGAGTCTCACTCTGTTGCCCAGGCTGGAGTGCAATGCTGCAATCTCGACTTACTGCCACCTCCATCTCCTGGGTTCAAGTGATTCTCTTGCCTCAGCCTCCTGAGTAGCTGGGATTATATGTGTGAGCCACCATGCCTGGCTAAGTTTTGTATTTTTAGTGGAGACAGGGTTTCCCCATGTTGGCCCGGGTAGTCTAGAATTCCTGACTTCAAGTGATCCACCCACTTCAGCCTCCCAAAGTGCTGGGATTACACACATGAGTTGCTGCGCCCAGCTAGGATTCTTTTCTTTTTTTTTTTTGAGATGGAGTCTCACTCTATCGCCCAGGCTGGAGTGCAGTGGCCGGATCTCAGCTCACTGCAAGCTCCGCCTCCCGGGTTTGTGCCATTCTCCTGCCTCAGCCTCCCGAGTAGCTGGGACTACAGGCGCCCGCCACCTCGCCCGGCTAGTTTTTTTTTTTTTGTATTTTTTAGTAGAGACGGGGTTTCACAGTGTTAGCCAGGATGGTCTCGATCTCCTGACCTCGTGATCCACCCGTCTCGGCCTTCCAAAGTGCTGGGATTACAGGCTTGAGCCACCGCGCCCGGCCTAGGATTCTTTTCTATTACACTGTCAGGCTGCAAATTTTCTGAACTTTTATGCTCTGCTTCCCTTTTAAAACTGAATGCCTTTAACAGCACCCAAGTCACATCTTGAATGCTTTGCTGCTTAGAAATTCCTTCCGCCAGATGCCCTAAATCATCTCTCTCAAGTTGAAAGTTTCACAAATCCCTAGGGCAGGGGCAAAATGCTGCCAGTCCCTTTGCTAAAACATAACAAGAGTCACCTTTGCTCCAGTTCCAAACAAGTTCCTCGTCTCTATCTGAGACCACCTTAGCCTGGACCTTATTGTTCATATCACTATCAGCATTTTTGTCAAAGTCATTCAACAAGTCTCTAGGAAGTTCCAAACTTTCTCACATTTTCCTGTCTTCTTTGAGCCCTCCAAACTGTTCCAACCTCTACCTGTTACCCAGTTCCAAAGTTGTTTCTACATTTTCGGGTATCTTTCCAGAAACACCCCATTCTACTGGTACCAATTTACTGTATTAGTCCATTTTCACGCTGCTGATAAAGACCCACCCGAGACTGGGAAGAAAAAGAGGTTTAATTGGACTTACATTTCCACAAGGCTGGCAAGGCCTCAGAATCATGGTGGGAGGCGAAAGGCACTTCTTACATGGTGGTGGCAAGAGAAAATGAGGAAGCTGCAAAAGTGGAAACCCCTGATAAAACCATCAGATTTCATGAGACTTATTCACTACCATGAGAACAGTATGGGGGAAACTGCCCCCATGATTCCAGTTATATCCCACTGGGTCCCTCCCACAACATGTGGGAATTATGGGAATACAATTCAAGATGAGATTTGGGTGGGGAACAGATCCAAACCATATCAATCTGGCTCCAGTGAGCCTGCTCCAAACCCACTATAACCACTGTCTCTGGAAGCCTAGGATGAACCTGGCTATAATTCAAGAAGCAAATTACAGAGGCTTCCCTCTTTCTTTGAGTCAAGTTTCAAAGACATGGGAGAGTGGGGAGAAGGATGAGGAAGAGCATACAAGGTTTTTTTTGTTTTGGTGCTGTGTTGTCTGAACTTGGTGGGTTGAATGATGAAGTGGTGATATAGTTTGGATATTTGTTCTCTCCAAATCTCATATTGAAATTGATCTCCAGTGTTAGAGGTGGGGACTGGTGGGAGACGTTTGAGTCAGGAAGGTGAATTCCTCATGAGGGCCTTGGTGTCATCCTCACTATAATGAGTGAGCTCTCCATTAGCTCACAGGAGAGCTGGTTGTTTAAAAGAGCATGGCACTCCTGTCCCGTCTTTTGTTCCCTCCCTCACCATGTGACACGCCTGCTCCCCTTTCACCTCCAGCATGGTTGGAAGCCTCCTGAGGTCCTGACCAGAAGTAGATGCTGGTACCATGCTTCTTGTACAGCCTGCAGAACAGTGGGCCAAATAAACCTCTTTTCCTTATAAATTACCTCAGGTATTCCTTTATAGTAATGCAAAACAGACTAAGACAGAGGGGTTCATTGAGTAGGCATACAGGATGTGTGTATTCTTTTGAAATCATTCTTTAAAACTTACTTGCTAAAATATTAATAGAAAAATTATTAAATGATCTCTTATTAAAATGCAGAAAGAGACGGCTGGGCGCGGTGACTCACGCCTGTAATCCCAACACTTTGGGAGGCCAAAGTGGGTGGATCACCTGAGGTTGGGAGTTCAAGACCAGCCTGATCAACATGGAGAAACACCATCTCTACTAAAAATACCAAATTAGCCAGGCGTGGTGGCATATGCCTGTAATCCCAGCTACTTGGGAGGCTGAAGCAGGAGAATCGCTTGAACCCGGAGGCAGAGGTTGCGGTGAGCCAAGATTGTGCCAGTGCACTCCAGCCTGGGCAACAAGAGCAAAACTCCGTCTCAAAAAAATAAAAAATAAAAAAGACATGGCTCTTTAATACTAAACCATAGTGAAGAATTTTAAAGAGCAGGATACCCCAGAAGTTTGTAAATAGAAAGTAGTTTTGTTTCTATATTAATAGTTAAAGAGATAAGTGGCAGCTGTGCAAATGTGGGAGTGGGGGGACTGCCCATTAAGTTTATACACTCCTTTCAAATTATTCTGTAGTTACATGAATTTCAGCTCACCCTCAAAATGTCTAGAAATAGAGTTTTTCTCCATGAGTGCCATTCTTTGCTATACCACATTACATCATACAATTTACAGAAGGACTATGAGGAATTAAAATGTTAAGATTTTATTTGATATGGTAGTGTTTATTATTTCAAACCTAATTCAGGTAAGATCCACAGGCAATTTTAAATATTGTTGAGGAAGTTGTCATTATTAGGAGACAGTGAAACTAAATGAATAAAATGAAACTAAACATTAACATTTTCTATTAGAGATCTTGGTGCATTGATTGTAGAATGGGAAGTCACCAGCTTTGCCAACAAAAAGGTAGCCTGAATGAGGAATGCTGAGGAAATGGACCAGTCTTACGCATGGTGGTCTGCTTACACCCCAAAATCTTTTCCATCTAGGGACTGGCAAAAGATGGTGCCCTCTAGAGAAGTGCTACAATGAAAAGGGAAAGGAATGCATGGTGGTTCAGACTGATGCAAAGCAATGAGACTGCATTAGTAAGCTGAGCAGCTAGGGAAAGCCTTCAGCAATGACTTCATGAACAAAACATTTATTTTCCCTTTCATACCCCAGATTACACCAATAAGAAGCTCTGTAAAGTGTGCAGTTAAAAACCACTTCCTTCAATTCTGCCCCTGTCAGGGAATTCCTCCCCAGGCTTTGTCAAAATCAAGTTTGTGCTTTGCAGTTTTATTTATTTCATGGGCTTTCATCTTAAAAATTGAGTTAGCTATCCTCAGGTCTCATTACTTTTTTTTTTTCTTATTTTTAAACCACCAGATCTTGTGAGACTCATTGCTCTTGAGGAAAAGAGGACAGAGACCTGGGCTTAATATCTAAAATTAATTAATTGGGTAAAAAGAGTTCTTTCAGATTCTAGATGCTAACAGTCTTCATTATGGGGCCTTAGGCAAACAGTTAATTCTGGCTCTGCAAGAGGAAGTGAGTAAGAGTGCTTTGTTATTTTTAGCATGATAATAATATACATTATTACTGTGACTACAACTCATTGTAAACCAAAGTTAATTATTTTCATATTTTTCTTATTATAGTTGATCCTAATGATGACACGGAGCTGCAATAGGAACATGAGAATTTTTTTTTTTTTTAAGGCTAGGTCAAATATTATCTAGCTTAGAATTCTAACAATGGGCCAAAGGGATTAGAGTGGAGACCTACATTGCCTTACTTCATGTTAACCTAAAAATTCAACACAGCACCTTGCAACTCTTCCTGTATGGAGCCAGGATTATGAACATAATACCCCTATTGTAACTGCCATTTATTTGCTTTTAATTCCCAAATCTAGATCTCCAGCTCAGATTTCCTGTCCCAAACTCTAAACTCCAACTGCCTTCTTCATGTCTGCCTGCCTGGCTGCCCTGGTGTCCCACAGGCATCTCCAAGTCAACATGTTCAAAATGGAATTAACTTGTCTCCTCCCTCACTCCACCCCAGAACTATTCCTCCATTTTTCAGTGAATGAATAGTACCCCCTTAGACCCAAGGCAAGAACATTCCAAATCCCTTCCTTCCCCCACCACCCTCCGTTTTTACTCCTAATTAGTAGTCGGCCATACTGACCCCACTTGGTTCCAGTTATCAGCCATCTGCACCTGAATAAATGGTTACTACCGGTTGTCTTAGGCTGGGTTCCCTAAAAACAGAATTTGAAGGCAGGTGTGGGGTACACATGATCTATCAAGGCACTGAATTCCTCGAAGAACCTATAAGGGAAGGAGAGAAGACAAACAGGGAAAAGGAAAGAGCCCAGCCAGGATGTGTGATCTCAGGTAAAGTCCATCATGGCCTGATCCACAGGTGAGGGATCTGAAGCATTAACCACACAGCAGGGCTGTCTCCCACTTGAGGCAAGGGTACCAGCCTTTGGTACCCTCCTCTGCCCCCTGCAACAGTCAGTCACTCAGTGCCAGAGTTTGGGTGGCGTCATTATGTGCCTAGAGTTCTGCAGTTATCCAAGTACTTTTCCATGAATGTATAACAATACTTCTAATTCCAATCCAACATCTCAGCGCTCCTTCCAACTTAGCTTCTTTCTGTATTTCACCTTCTCTAATGGTGAGAAATCTCTAATACCTTAAATATATTGAATTATTTGTTCAATCAGTTTTCTTATTTGCTCAATGTAAACAGTCTCCTTGCCCTGTTGGTGGTCTCCTCTGTTCAACACCTATGTATGCCATCTCTGTGTTCTCAGGCACCAGTGGGCAACAGCAGTGTGCTTCTGCACAGCTCCTTCCTCTCCACTTTAGTGTTCTGTGTTCTCTGTCTTTGGGTATAGCTGGGACTTTGTTTTCTGCTGCCTAACAGAACACCAAAGACTGGGCAATTTACAAAGGAAATACATTTATTTGGCTCACATTCTGGTGACTGGAAAGTCCAAGATCAGGCAGCTTGCTTCAACTCATGATAGAAAGCAGAAGGGGAAGAGGGCGTGTGCAGAGACCAAACAATCTGCTCTCACAGTAACTAATCCAGTCCCTGGAGACAGAACTCACTCTGGAGAGAAGGCGTTAATCTATTTATGAGGGATCAGCCCGCATGACCCAGACACCTCTCACAAGGCCCTATGTCCCAACACTGCCAAATTAGGAATCAAATTTCAACGTGAGTTTTGGATGGGACAAACTACGTCCAAACCACAGTAGTGGACAAGCTTCCAAATCACCCCTGTGCAGCTTAGCCCTTCCTGCCTCCCTGCCTCAGCAAGGGTGGATAGGGAATGGGTGGGGGAGGGAAGGGGAGAGGTGGGAAGTGGAGGGAAGCTGGAAGTAATGAGTGCTGAGGCCACCAGCCAGGAGCTCTGAGTGCTGAGTACAGCTGCAGCTGGGAGCTTTGTCTGCGTACCACTCTGATTCTCTGGAGAAGAACTCCCAGGCCTCTACACACACACAGCACTCAGCTATCAGCTTAATACCTGTTTCAAATTATAGCATACCTCAGTCTGCAAGCCAGCAGTGTCTTATAATAGTATAAGACAAAGACCAGAAGGTACTTCTGGTGGTGGGCCTCTCAGCAGGCCCCTCAACCCACCTTACCTCCTCTCTGCTAGAGTAACACTGCCCTTGCCTCTCTGAGTTAGACAGTGGCAGTGGGATAGGCCAGGGAGTTTTGCTACTCACTTTCTAGATAAGTTGTCCTTGCTCAAGAAGGAGGGTGGTACGTAGCCCTCACTGGCTCCTTTCAACCCTGGCCCATCATTACTGCTGGAAGAAATCCTTCCAGATTTCTAGTTTATACATGATTTCAACCTTGGTTTTCTGTAGCAATAAATTATTTTCCTCTACATGTGTACTCTATTCATTATTTCAACGGACTTTTGGGCAAGAGGAGCTAGGCCTCCATACTCTATAAGCATCCTGCCCAGGAGAGTCATATGGAAGGGGCAGCCAGAAGACACTTAAAAGGAGCAGTTGGAGAAGCAGGAGGAGAACCAGAAGAGGAAAATGCCACAAGGTCTACATATGAAGATGAGTGGTCAGCATTTCCAACGACATCAATAAAGAATACACTGAATCCGACAACCAGGAGGTGACCAAAGAGGGTTGAAAGCACGGTTTCAAAGAGTTACTGGGGTGTAAATGGAGTTTCACATGTAGAAATGGAAGCAGCAAGGGTGTGACTACTTTCTAAAGACATTTGGCCTTAAGCAAACGAAGAGAGTGATGGACTGTGGCTTGAGAGGAGTTAAGTAAAGAGAAAAGGTTTTGTAGGGTAGAGGAACCTTGGCCAGTGGAGGCAGGATGGCTCCCAGTGTTAGGAGACCACCTTGACTCCTTGTCCCTGGATCCTCCCCACTGTGCAACTTGATTCACTCCTGCTGCCAGAAAGCTTGACCTGGTAAGGCAAGCACACCCAGGAGAGATGACCTCCATTCCAGCCTTCATGACTTCTAAATTTAACCCAGACCACATTGCTTCTTGGCAAATCACGGTCAACTGTATCACCAAGGACTGAAAGAGGTGACACAGATCTGCTTTTCAAAAATGCTAGCAATGATGACAATGAACTCACATGTTGAATACATACACTAGACCTCAACTGTCCTGGGTTTTGAATAGCTCATCTGATCCTCACAACCACTTTCTCTTATGTCAGTAATAGGGTTCACATTTTACAGAAGAGAAAACTGAGATTAGAAGAGTTAAATTACTTGCCCCAGTCATAAGGTTAGTAAGCAAGAGAGCTGAGGTTCAAACTCAGATCTTTCTGATCCTAAAGGCTATGCTTTTTCTCCTTTGGCACCCACAGCAAATAGACATGCAACAAGAAACATGAGGCCTGCGGATGGATCAAGAGTAGCTGAGATCCATGGAGAGTATTGAGTTATAGGACCAGAGAGAGAGGTTAAGGTCAAATGGGTTTGCCAGATGAAATACAGGATGCCCAGTTAAATTTGAATTTCAGATAAACAGCAAATAATGTATTAGTTTAAGTATGTCCCAAATATTGCATGTAACATACTAAAAACTATGTATTTCTTTATCTAAAATTCAAAATTAACTGGGAATTCTGTATTTGTACTTGCTAAATCTGGCAACTGTAGGACCAGATTGTGGAGGGTTTTAATATATGCTAAGGAATTTAGACTTTATTCCATGGCTAATAAGGACTCATTGAGGATTTTGGCACAAGGGAGTGACATTAATAAAATGGTGTTTCAGACCAGCCAGAAGACACTGGCAATTGTCCAGTATAAAATTCTGAAAAGGCTGGGCACAGTGGCTCATATCTGTAATCCCAGCACCTTGGGAGGCTGAGGCGGGTGGATCACCTGAGGCTGGGAGTTCGAGACCAGCCTGACCAACATGGAGAAACCCCATCTCTACTAATGCAAAAAGTTAGCCGGGCGTGGTGGTGCATGCCTGTAATCCCAGCTACTCGGGAGGCTGAGGCAGGAGAATCACTTGAACCTGGGAGGAAGAGGTTGCGGTAAGCCGAGATAGTGCCATTGCACTCCAGCCTGGGCAACAAGAGCAAAACTCCATCTCACACACACACACACACACAAACACACACACAAATTCTGAAAAATAAGACTAGAGTGGTGGGCTGGGCACGGTGGCTCACATCTGTAATCCCAGCACTTTGGGAGGCCAAGGTGGGCAGACCACCTGAGGTCAGGAGTTCAAGACTAGCCTGGCCAACATGGTGAAACCCTGTCTCTACTAAAAATACAAAAATTAGCCGGCAGGGTGGTGCATGCCTGTTGTCCCAGCTACTCGGGAGGCTGAGGCAGGAGAATTGCTTGAACCCAGGAGGTGGAGATTGCATTGAGCCGAGATTGCAGCATGTACACCAGTCTGGGCAACAAGAGAGAAAGCCCGTCTCAAAAAAAAAAAAAAAAAAAGAAAGAAAGAAAGAAAAAAGAAAAAGATTAGAGTGGTGGCAAAAGGAAAGAAAAAGCTTTCCGAAAGGATCTAGCTGGTTAAAAAAGAATCCAATATGACAGATTTTCAGCATGGATGGCTAAAAGAATGACAGAGCTACTGATGGAAAGAGACATGTCTAGAGGAGGAATTGCTTTGGGAAGAAAGAAAAATTGACTTTGAGATGATGCTCATAAGTCTAAGTGAATTTCACAACAGGAAAAAAAAACGTTACTTCTTCTACAGCACCTTCTACCAGCAGCTTCACCATAGGATGCTACTCATCCTCACAGCCTCCCTGCCAGGCAAGTGTTGCCACAGTTTTCTTTTCTTTTCTTTTCTTTCTTTCTTTCTTTTTTTTTTTTTTTGGTTGGGTCTCCCCCTCTTTTCCCAGGTTGAAGTGCAGTGGCATGATCTCGGCTCACTGTAACCTCCACCTACCAGGTTCAAGTGACTCTCCTGCCTCAGCCTCCTGAGTAGCTGGGACTATAGGCGTGCGCCACCACGCCCAGCTAATTTTTGTATTTTTAGTAGAGATGGGGTTTCACCATATTGGCCAGGATGGTCTCCATCTCTTGATCTCGTCATCTACCTGCCTTGGCCTCCCAAAGTGCTGGGATTACAGGTGTGAGCCACTGCACCCAGCCATTACCACAGTTTTCTAATGGAGAAAAACAAGGCCATCAGAAGGTGGCAGAGTCAGGATTTTAAGTCCCATGCCACCAGACTAAAGTCAGGGCTTCTTTCCACTATTCCACACTATCTCCAAGTAAAGAACTAGAACCAGAACTCTGGAGAAGTTGTGGCTGGACCTGTGACTCCTGCGAGCTGAGATGAGGGAGCTGAAAAGGAGGAAAAGTTTGCTAAGAAGACATGTGAGAGAAGAATGGGAGAGAGCTTCAGAGCATCTCTGGCAGAGGAAACAGCCTAGCATTTTGAACACAGTAGCATAATGCAATGTTTTTAGAAAGCAGGGAGAATACAGGGATGGGAAAAGGAAGTCCTGGAAAGATTTACAGGTGCTACATCAAAAAGAACCTTATCTGCCAAGACTATGAGATTAGAATTACCCTATAGGCAATGGGGTGTCATTGAAGAGTTTTAAGCAAGGTATTGAGATAACCAGATTTGTTCTCAGAAGGGTCAAGCTGGTGGCAGTGGTGTGAGAGATGGACTGAAGGCCAATTAGGAAGCACCTGTGATGATACAGGGGCAAAAGGATGAGGAGAGGAGGCGGAGTGAATAGATGTTAAGAGAAAGAATCAATAGGATTCCGGGGGAAAAGAGAGGTGGGATGATCAAAAGTACTTTTCCAGGGTCACTGGGAATGCTGATATTTACAAAACACAGGGTATGCTGGGACAGTGGCCCACGCCCACACTGGGAGGGCAAGGTGGAGAGGATTGCTTAAGGCCAATCCTAGGCAGCGTAGTAGGACCCCGTTTCCACACATAATAAAGAAAAACTTGGCCAGCGTGGTGGGAAGCAGCATCAGGAGGATTACTTGAGTTTGAAGCTGCAGTGATCTATGATCATTCCACTGCACTTCAGCCTGGGTGACAGAGGGAGACCTGTCTCTGAAAACACAGAAACAAAAAACACAGGGCATGCAGAAGGAGGAACATGTCTGTGGAGGAAGTGTGAAGTCATTTGTCTTCGTATTCCTCCAACATAACTCAGAGCTGACAGCATAGACTAGTGCTCGGTGTATGGTTATTTGAATTTGATTTTGGACACATTTAGTTTGAGATATCATTAGAACATACAGGTGGAAATGTTTGGTAAACTATTGGAACAGGAACTTAAGAGAACAATGTAAGCCTTCCGAGTTGCTTTGTGAATCAAGATATAAGTAAGGGAGTGAGAAAAGGCCATGGACAAAATCCCTGAAAATACTCAGCATGTGAAGAGCAAGCGGAGAAAAACGAGCTAATAAAGCAAGCAGAAAACAGGCAGCAAGAGAGGTGGGAGGTAAGAAAGTGTGTGTAAAGGAAACAGACATACATTTCAAGAAGGAAGGAGTTGCTGGAAGGGTCACGCTGCAGAGATGCCAGATGAAATGAGGACTGGTAGATGTGTGTACATGGGATCTAACACTTTTTGTTTTCCCTGCTTCCCTGCCATACTTCTGTTTTCCCTTGCTTCTCTGGCATGGTACTCCTAATAAAGCATTAGCATATAAGCATTTGCTATTTTTTCTAAGACATTTTGTCTTGCCTTGCCTTGTTTTCTAAGACATTTTGGCCAAGCCTTAAAGCTAAAGCAGTAATTGGCTATAAATGTTGTAATTTCTAATTCCTATCCCTCCCTTCTCTACTAAAAATACAAAAATTAGCCAGGCAGGGTGGTGCATGCCTGTAATCCCAGCTACTCGGGAGGCTGAGTCAGGAGAATTGTTTTAACTCAGGAGGTGGAGGTTGCAGTGAGCTGAGAATGTGCCACTGCACTCCAGCCTGGGTGACAGAGCAAGACTATGTCTCAAAAAAAAAAAAAAAAAAAAAAGCAGACAAGAAAACACAACCACAACCTCAGAAGTAAATGTGTCAAAAGCATGTAAGGTGCTTGATGCATCCTACTTCTCAGATCCAATTAGCATAATGTAATCAGAATGATGAAACTACCATATTGTGCTGTGAGCTACCAAGACAATCAAAATCCCCCATCGACTATACTTTGACACAGATCAGGAGAGTTAACATAGGCCGGAGGCAAGACTGTCAAGTGTACTGCTCTTCTTGTCAAGTAATGCTTTTGCTTCTCCCAATTGATGGGGCTCTCTAACCGGGACTGGCAAACTGCAACCTCCAGGCCAAATATGACACTCCAACTGTTTCTATAAATAAAATTTTATTGGAACACAGCCATGCTCATTCATTTACATGCTGTATATTGCTGTTTTGACACAAAATCAGCTAAATTGAGTAGGTGCAACAGAGATCAGATGGCATGCAAGGCCTAAAATATTTACTGTCTTGCCTTTTATAGGAAAAGTTAGCCAACCCATGATTGAGAATAAAGCATTTATCAAATCCACAGCCACATATCAAATACCAGAAGGTATGTTGTTTCGCTCTAATAAAGATAGGAACTGCAACTGAGGCAATGACTCAGTTAAGTTTATGGTAGTCTGTTACCACCCTCCATTATTTACCTGTGCTTTTAAACACAAGTGAATTGAATGGGAATCTGGGCCCAGCACACTTCCGCTGCACTGTCTATCTAACTGAATGGGAATATGACTGGGAAGACCAACCCAGTCTTTTTTTTGTTTTAAGCCTTTTTTTGTTGTTGTTTTTGTTTTTGTTTTTTTTTGACAGGGTCTCATTCTGTTGCCCAGGCTGGGGTTCAGTGGCATAATCACAGCTTACTGCAGCCTCAACCTCCTGGGCTCAAGTGATCCTTCCACCTCAGCCTCCCGAGTAGCTGCGACCACAGGTGTGTGCCATCAAGCCTGATTAATTTTTTAATTTTTGTAGAGATGAGGTCTCCCTATGTCATCCAGGTTGGTCTCAAATCCCTGGGCTCAAGCAATCCTCCCACCTTGGCCTCCCAAAGTGCTAGGATTATGTCACGAGTCCACTTTAAGTCTTTGATGTTGGTGCTAATCTCTGCAATTCCTCTTGGGATATGGTAATACTTGTGATTTAGTATCTTAACCAGGGGCAGAAGGTGGCTTTTATTGGGCCTTTTCTACCATAAATAAGTTTATTTCACAGGTCAGAAAACCAAAGTGACAATTTTCCCAGATTCTAAGTGTATCTGTCTCAATTATACTTTCAGAAACCAGGGACGTAAACTTAAGGCTAGTTTGCAAAACCTCTGGATACACTGTGATATAATCTTGAGCCAGGGGGTCTATTCATCACCTAGACTCAGGAAACCACCAATCTAACTACAGGGCATGATAACATTTCAGGTCCCCTGATACCAGCTCTCAGAATATCTAGGTATTCTCCTTTACCAAGTGTAGCTGTCTTTGGAAAATGTCACTTGTCCTTTTAGAGAGGGATTCTAAAAATATTAATGTATATCCTTATGGTAGTTTTGGAGTTTCCTTCTCAAGGGGACTCAGGCTGCCCTTCAATCAATGGGCTCTGGGTTTGTAAACTGACTTCGATTTGGAAACTAGCTGAGGGATAGCAATGTTCCATTGTGATGGCTGATGTCAGCCTTCTGCTTACCAATTCGTGCATTTATTTTATAAATTAAGTAATATCCTACAAGGCTATCCATCTGTCTCAACCCTAGGAATAAGCAAATCTACTGATTTTTGCCAAAATTATGGGTCAAGGCACCTTGATTGTCACACTGGCACTGCTACCCATTATGGTAATTGTATTTACCTTTGCTCTGTTAGTTGGGTGTTATTATTTGGCTTCTGGTATTCTGGAATTCCATCATCCCTTTTGATACTAGAGATCCATGTTCCATGGCAGTATCTCCCACTCTTGGCCTTGACAGGTCTCCTTTCACCAATGTATTTCTTATTCCTTAGTACAAGGAAGTTCCCTGGCCTCTTGGAGTATATAGACAGGTGGTAGGTTAGCAGGTCTGAATACATAGTAAATATACTCTAACGTTCTCACTTTCCTATGACTTTTGATCCCTTCCCCAGTACAATGCCAAGATTATTTCTGGTGTATCTACCAGCTTTTCAAGCTTCAAGGAAACATCACAACAAACTATTTATAGTGACCTCAAGTGCTCTTGCCAAAACACTGGATAACCACTCATGAGTACATGCCTTCATGTAATGAATTCTCTCTTATAAAACCTCATTGTATGCACTCACTCTCTTTCTCCCCAGTCTTACATTTTCAAGATCTGCTCCCACCTATATTACCCTGATTCTGTTGACAAAAAGAGTCAAACTCTGTAAAATATTTTAAGAGATTTATTCTGAGCCAAATATGAGTGATCATGGCCTGTGACACAGCCCTCAGGATATCCCAAGAACACGTACCCAAGGTGGTTGGGGTACAGCTTGGTTTTATATATTTTTAGGGGGGGCATGATACATCAATCAAATACATTGGGCCAGGCATGGTGGCTTATACCTGTAATCCCAACACTATGGGAGGCTGAGGCGGGCGGAACACCTGAGGTCAGGAGTTCGAGACCAGCCTGACCAACATGGCAAAACCCCATCTATACCAAATATATACAAATTAGCCAGGCATGGTGGCGTGCACCTGTAATCCCAGCTACTCAGAAGGCTTAGGCAGGAGAATCGCTTGAACCCAGAAGGCAGAGCTTGCAGTGAGCCGTGATCACGCCACTGGACTCCAGCCTGGGCAACAGAGCAAAATTCCATCTCAAAAAAAAAAAAAAAAAAAAAAAAGAAAAGACATTGGTTTGGTTCAGAAAGGCAGGACAACTCAAACCGGGGGCTTCAGGGTATAGGTAGATTTAAACATTTTCTGGTTGACAACTGGTTGAGTTTATCTGAAGGCCTGGGATGAATGGAAAGGAATGTTCAGGTTAACAAAGAGGATTATGGAGAGACCAAGTTTTATTGTGCAGAGGAATCTCTCAGCAGACTTCAGACAGAGCAGGTTATAAAATGTTTCTTATTAGACCTAAAAGGGTGCCTGGCTCTTAGCTGAGTATCTCCTGGATCTGGAAAGAAAGGAAGGAAAACAAAGGGGAAAGAGGATTCTCTACAGGATGTGTAACTTTCCCACAAGAGACTTTGCAGCGCAATTTCAAGGTATGGTAAGGAAATATATTTTGGGGTTAAATATTTCTTCCTTGTCTCAATGTTATGCCAGAGTGATTGAAAAGTAAGTCATGATATATAGGGTCAAATAAAACCCATCTGATGAGAATTTATGGTTTGTAGGATATGACTCCCTAGACCCCTTAGGTAGGAATTTGGGCAGATATAAAAATCAGAGTTTAGTCCTCAGTTCTTACGTATTCTCCAGGTCCTACATTTCCTCTGGAATGGAGGCTAACTCCTGCAGCAGGACCTGTACTTCCCTGCTCAGGCTGTGCTGAGCTCTGGCACAGATTACCAGACTGGAGGCAAAAGAGAGAGAGAATAGAGGCTTATCTTGGGGAGAACAAAAGTTATTCTGCAATGACCTATTTCAGATGGGCAAGGGGAGGCTGTTATCCTTAGTCAAGAGAAAAGAGTTTTGCTGACGGCATTATAAATAAATATGTAAGAGAGAAAAGGGACTGCTTCTGCTGGTCAGGAAGATTTAGGGACAATTAGGAGCTCAAGATTTTGAGGCTCATCCACTCACATATTTCTTATTCAGGTCTTAATGCCTCACATTTTTCCTTTCTGGAAAATACCTTCACATGGGAAAGCTGTGGAAGCTATGCATTCAATCCCTTTAGCAGCTTTGCCATTCTGGATCCTGAACCTAATTTTCTTTTCTTTTTTTCTTTCTTTCTTTTTTTTTGAGACAGAGTTTCCCTCTTGTAGCCCAAGCTGGGGTGCAATGGCACGATCTCGGCTCACTGCAACCTCCACCTCCCGGTTCAGGTGATTCTCCTGCCTCAGCCTCCCGAGCAGCTGGGATTACAGGCATGCACCACCATGCTCAGCTAGTTTTGTATTTTTAGTAGAGACGTGGTTTCGCCATGTTGGCCAGGCTGATTTTAAACTCCTGACCTCGGGTGACCTACCCACCTCAGCTTCCCAAAGTGCTGGGATTATAGGCATGAGCCACTGCACCAAGCCCTGAACCTAATTTTCTTTTTTTTAACTTAATTTTTATTTTTTAAATTATACTTTAAGTTCTAAGGTACATGTGCACAACATGCAGGTTTGTTACATATGAATACATGTGCCATGTTGGTGTGCTGCACCCATTCACTCGTCATTTACATGAGGTATATCTCCTAATGCTATCCCTCCCCCCTCCCCCCACCCCACTATAGGCCCCGGTGTGTGATGTTCCCCACCCTGTGTCCAAGTGTTCTCATTGTTTTCAACAGTGTCTAACCTACTGCTGCAAGAGATGAGTCTCCTTCATGGCTGCCGTAGAACTCCTCTGGCTTTCATATTGTTACTTAATTGGCAAAATGCTGCTTTGAACTATCATTTTCTTTTTCCAAGACTCCCAATGCTCTCAAGAGCAGCCAGTCTATTCCCCACACTGTATCATTATTATTGCTCCCATACTGATCAAATACAGCATCCACATAATATCCTAATTCCTTATCTTCTATCTGCACCTCATCCAAGTCAACTGGAGGTGAAACTTTAGTAATTGTCATGCGTGCCTCTGCATGGCAGGGTGATTACTATCCTGTTTACCACTGGGAAAACAGTTCTGATTGCCTTTAGATAGGTGGGCTAGTCTCTAAAATCCCACCTTTAGGGGTCTGCTTTTAAAGACTACTCCTGGTACTAGCATTTTTGAGCCTATAGTCTCAAGAAAAGTCTAAAGCAAAAGTATGCACATTTTTGTGATGGATGCTTCATTGATGGTGAAATTGCAGGGAAGAAAGTATGAGGAGAAAAAAGAAGTGAGGTAGGGAAGATGTAAAAGCAAACAGACAGATGTGCTATCAAGATGGCCACAGCTTCACTGCAAACAAAGATGCTTGCCTGGCCTTCCAGGGCATCTTCACAGAGTATCTGTGAAGCCACTGCCTCTCACGGGAGGAAGGGTGAACAGTGCTGGCTTCTTTTTGTCTCCTGTCTCTCAGTGGTCAAGGTTTACCCTACCCTAGACACGAACTCTCCCACACTTCCGGGTTGTAGTACCCACTCCTCCAGGAAGTTTCTCAGGAAAATAGAGCCTCTGCAGGCCATTTTGGCCAATGTGCTTCAGTCCTTCCTCCTGAGTCAGTACCACACGGGGGCCTCTAGGTGTGTGGGGGCAGGTTAGCAGCAGGGGCTGTGGCTGTGGCTTTATGACTGTGAGATACCTCATAGTTTTTGTGAGAATTTGTTCAACTAATATCCAATGCCTGGCAGTTAGTAGGCACTCAGTAAATGTCAGCTATCATTATGAATAGTAATTGAGTGAATTTTGTGTGTGTGATTCTTACATGATATGGCTGGTAAGAGCATGTTCCCCACCCCTTCTAAGCCTTTGTTCAGCGCCACTATGCTCAGTCGCACACGCTGGCACAGTCAGCCAAATCTAAGCAGCTCAACAGTGCCATGAGCTGTGGTCCGCAGCCGCGTGGGGCAGCCAGGCAGCAAATGGCTTTGCAGTTAGTCCACAAGAATGGCGACCACCATCTAGGCAGCGAAGAGTTATGCAACGGAGAGTTCTGCATTTATAAAAATAGGACTAGTGATAATGCCTTCCATTCTCTAGCCACCCTAAAACATTCTTTTAAATATTTAGCTTGTCTCTGAAATCTACCAAGAAAATAAACTGATACTGGTATTTGTTCTATAAATTATAGTCACATAGCTCAAAGACAGTTTGCCCATTCAGAGAGTCATACATTTGCTTCCGAAACCATGAATACAGGAGCCCTCAACTGTCAAGTGTCTGAAGAATATCTCTTCTGTGGGAAATTTGTGACACTGTCCTCTGAGTTTGGTTAATCGTAAAGAAATATTCTTCATTTAATGAATAGTTCAAATCTGAATCTTGTCACCATGGAAAACAGGGCTCTCTCCTCCCGTTTTTCTTAATGAGGCACTCAATGCCACAGTCATAATGTTTACCTCCCTTCAGAGAACAACAGCTCTTGACAAGTGGAAATATGATTTCAGCAAAAAAAACTTTCCACTCTGTATTTGTTAAACTGCTTCAATATTATGTTTTGATTCCTGCTTCGAATTTATGGAAAGGTTTTTTATAGTCAAGGGAAATCTACTGATGAATGTGAGAGGCATGAACCTTGAGACAATGACAAAGTAAATTTTGGGTTTTAAAGAAATACACCATTTGCTTGTCTGGAAGCAAGAGGTGAGTTTTTAAAAACAGAAACTGATCAAGGTTAATCAGTCTAATGAAAATATAAGAGGTAACATATATTTTATTTAGGTAATTTTGAATCAATTTCCTAAACTATGCTTTCCTGTTGATGACAGATGTTTATCCTGAGTGTCTGGCAATTGTGTTGAAACTATTTGATGACCTGGCTGGGGGCAGCTGCCTTGGAAGGCCGAGGCAGGTGGATCGCTTGAGCTCAGGAGTTCAAGACCAGCCTGGTCAACATGGCGAAACTCCATCTCTGCCAAAAACGCAAAAATTAGCCAGGTATGGTGGCATGCACCTGTGGTCCCAGCTACTCGGGAGGCTGAGGTGGGAGGATCACTTGAGCCTGGAAGGTGAAGGTTGCAGTGAGCTGAGATGGTGCCACTGCACTCCAGCCTGGGTGACAAAGTGAGACCCCATCTCAAAAAAACAAAACAAAACAAAACAAAAACAATGATATGATGACCTAGTTCCCCATTCCTGGATTTACCTCACTCCCATTACCTGAGAACAGATTTGGCTCCATCAGTTCTCATCTTTGGCCTTATACCATAAACACCGCATGGAGCTTCCTATCTGGATCCCTCAGGACACCCTCATTAACCACCAGCTGGACCTGACCCATCCCCTAACCCCACCCTTCTGAGCCTACCTCTGGCCTCTAGGAGTCAGACATATACAGGACATGGAGCCAGGTGCCACTGAAAAGAAATATAAGAAATTTATGGTAGAGATATGGAGAAACTATTTGTCTTAGTCTGCACAGGCTACTGTGATAAAATACCTTTGACCAGGCGTCTTTTAAGCAAAAGAAATTGTTTTCTCACAATTCTGGAGCTAGGAAGTCCAAGATCAAGGCACTAGAAGATCTGGTGTTTGATGAGGGCCAGTTGCTCATCATCATCTCACAGCCATCATCTCACAGTAACCTCACATGGCAGAAGGGGCAAGGGACCTCTCTCAGACCTTTTTAATAAGAGCACTAATTCCACTCATGAGGGCTTCACCCTCATGACCTAATCCCTCCCATAAGAGCTCCACCCTCCTGTTCCATCTCCTAATATCTCCCTGGAGAATTTCAACATATGAATTTCACGAGACACAAACGTTCATGGCGAGACCCTGTCTCTACAAAACATAAAAGAAATTCGCACATGCCTGTGGTCCCTGCATCTAGGAAGGCGGAGGCAGGATTGCTTGAAGGGATGTGGAGGCTGTAGTAAGCCCAGATCGTGCCACTGCACTCCAGCCTAGGCAGTAGAGCCAGAGCCTGTGTCAAACAAACAAACAAATAAAATGAGGTAGCTCTGTAAGTACTGGCCTAGAAAGATGTCCATACACATAAAGCAAAAAGGGCAGGCTGTAAAACAACAGGCAAAAGAGAGGCTTTACGGTGTACTTTAAGACAACAGACTGCCCATTCGGTGACGCAGCCTGTCTCTCTCCTCTCCTCATCCCCGCGGTCTCCTTTCCACACTACGCCTCCCCCAACACAGCGCCTTTCCACGATCTTTCGTCTTTTTCCCTCAGTACTCTCCCGCTCCGCCTGCTCTTCCTCTCTGCCTCCGGGATCAGGACCCGCGTAGACTAGCTGTGGGAGGAACGCGCGTGCGCCGTGGCACCGCCCAGAACGCGGGGTGGGCGTATTTTCCTCGCCCCCAGGGCGGATCCGAGGAGCGATTGGTCCCCGTTTTGGGCCTCCCAGGATTGACTGGCCCTTTCACCCAACCAGGGCGATCCACACCGCTCAGATCACTTCCGCCCTCGCCTGGCAGCGCCTCTAGCCGCGTCGCGTTTATCCAGGATACGGTGAGCACCTGTTTTTGCTGTTCCCTCCTGCCTTTGACAGTGTTCTGCAGAAACTGGTGTTGAGATTGGCATGTTTCCCGTATTTACAGAGAAGCCCTTTAAGAGGGAGAGTTTAGGCCAAGTTTACTTTAAGTAGGAACCTGAGAATTAAAAACCGAATTAAAAAGTTGGCCGCCGCCCTGGAGGGAGATAAAGAACCCCCTTCTCTCATGCTTCCTTGTGTGAACTGAATTTCATACGTTACTCAACAAATCTATAGCCGTGAACTCAGGTTCCTAAATAGTAGTAATGGTATTATTACTACTCTAATCTATAATACTATTACTATAGCATTATAGTAAGTATAGTATTAGTAACAACTAATAGTAATAGCTAACCTTACATTAAACTTGGAGCGAGCAGTCACTCTTGTTCCCTGCTGTGGTTTGAATGCCGCCTCGGAAACTCATGTTGAAACCTAATCCCCAGTGTGGCAATATTGAGAATGGGGTCTTGAAGACGTGATTGGGTCATGAAGGCTCTGCCATCCTGAATGGACCAATCCATTCATGAGTTAATGGGTTATCACTGAGAGCGACTGGTGGCTTTATAAAAAGAGGAGACCTGAGCTAGCACACTGAGCCCCTCACCATGTGATGCCCTGCACTGCCCCTGCACTCTGCAGCCCCCACTGGCAAGAAGCTGTCACCGGGTGTGGCCTCTTGACCTTGGACTTCTCAGCCTCCATAACTCTAAGAAATAAATTTCTTTTCTTTATAAATTACCCAGTTTCACACATTCTGTTATGAGCAACAGAAAACAGATAATCCCTTTACAGCAATGTCACCATCTTTACCTATAAGGTGGGTCTCACTATTCTTATTTTATAGATGAGGATGCCAAGGCACAGAGAAGTTAAGGAACTTGTCCAAAATCACCTTAGTGATAACTGGCAGAGCTTGAATCAGAATTCAAGTAATCTAGCGTCCAGTACTACCAACCATTGCATTCTGCTGCCTCTCAGAAATAAATCAGGCATGGAGTAATATTCATGTGTAGTTCAAGAAACAATTTATTGAAGCTTCCTTTTTCTGTCAAGTTTGGAAAATAGGAGAGAAAATAAGAATGGAGACTGAGAAGATGACCAAGTGGTTCTGAGCTCAGAGAACTGGGAAATTGAAGGAGGTAGATTAGCTAAGGGAAGATACAAGTACCTGTATCCTTCTAAAAATTTTTTTATTGAGGTGAAATTCACATAACATAAACGTAGCCATTTTAAAGTGAACAATTCAGTGACATAACATTCACAATGTTGCACAACCACCACCTCTGTCTAGTTCCAAAACATTCCTGTCACCCCAAAGGAAAACCCCAAACTCGTTAAGGAGTCACTCTCTAATCTCTCATCCCCCAGGCCCTGGCAACCACCAATCTCCCTTCTATGGATTTAAATATTGTGAATATTTCATCTAAATGGAATCATACAATAATAAGCCTTTTGTGTCTGGCTTTTTTCATTTAGCATGTTTTTGGGTTTCTTCTACATAGCGTAAGTCAGTACTTCTTTTTTTTTGGGTGAATAAAATTCCATTGTGTGTATGTAACACAATTTATCCATTGATGGACATTTAGACTGTTTCCAATTTTTGGCTGTTGTGTATAGTGCTACTGTGAGCATGCATGTGCATGTACTTGTTTGAGAACTTAGTTTCAATTCTTTTGAATATATATATGTAGGAGTGGAATTGTGGGGCTCTATGGTAATTCTGTGTTTAACTTTTTGAGGAACTCCTATATCCTTTTGAAACCCTTCCTTAAGGCCATGATATTAATATAATAAATAATATTAAACATACTAAGTATTTTGAATCAGAGTTTCTGAGTCTCAGCACAATTGACATTTGGGACCCGGTAATTCTTTGTTGTGGGAGAGCTGACCTTTGGTTACAGGAATTTTAGTAGCAATATTGGCCTCTACTCACTAGATGTCAGTAGCCTCCTCCCACTTTACTCACCAATAATGTCTGGAGACACTGTCAGATGTCCTCTGAAAAGCAAAATTGGCCCCCTTCCCACTGAAAATTACTGTTTTAAAGGCTTCCTCATAAACTTGGAGCACATGTGGCTAGCACTAAAGCAGAATACTACAACCAAGTAATGGCCTTTAAGAAATGGATATTCCCTAGAAGTCTTCCTTAGTATATAGGAAGTATTTTTTGTTTACTGTGTAATGTTGTTAAGAAGTTTGCAGATTTACAAATGTTTGACAACCAGAAAAATCTTATTAAATATTCATATACCTTTCAAATGTAACATCAGTAATATAAATCCGGCTCATCCACAACGCCAAGAAATATAGCTTCTCTCTCGTCCCAGGTACATTACATACTAAATCACATTTATAGCACACTGTATCACATTATTTTTAAGGTTAGGAGCATGATTTGTAAGACTTTTTTGATATAGGAATACTTGTTTTTTCAAATAAAAGTTCAGGCAGCGCCTATGAGGAATGTCATTTTTTGGTTCAGCCAAATAATGGAAAAAAAGCTATTTTTCATTATTGAGATACAGTGAACCAAAATGAACCTTTTTTTTTTTTTTTTTTTTGAGGCGGAGTCTCACTCTGTCGCCCAGGCTGGAGCGCAGTGGCGTGATCTCGGCTCACTGCAAGCTCCGCCTCCCGGGTTCATGCCATTCTCCTGCCTCAGCGTCCCGAGTGGCTGGGACTACAGGTGCCTGCCACCCTGCTGTGGCTCATTTTTTGTATTTTTAGTGGAGACAGGGTTTCACTGTGTTAGCCAGGATGGTCTCGATCTCCTGACCTTGTGATCCGCCTACCTCGGCCTCCCAAAGTGCTGGGATTACAGGCATGAACCACCACACCTGGCCCAAAATTAATCTTTTAACATTTACTGTTATTTACTGTTAAAGATCTTGGTGAGTGAGTTGTGGGAACCCTGAGTACATAAACACCTTTGCAATCACAAAGCTGTTAAGATCAAAACTGTTATGGAAATACATCAAGCAGCCTTAGGCACAGGCGGTATTGTTGTAGAGTCCACAGCAGTTAGTAAGGGCCATAGCACTGAACTCCTTGTCTTCCCAGAGACCAGAAAAAGAAGGAGGGTTGGTGCCATTCAGAGAAGTACTGCAACAAAAAACCAGAGAGGTACATAACAGGGTCAGACAGGAACAAAGCAACAAAACATATCAATAAGTTATACTAAGCAGCTGAAAACAAAAACAAAACCCTGAAAATCGATCCATCAGCCATGACCAAATAAACAGAACCCAATTATATTTCTTTTCTCATTCATTCCCAAGATAATACTGGCAAGAAACCCTAAACTATGTGTGTCTGCTCCTTTGCCCAACTCCTAACCACAGTCCATTTGGAAATTTCCAGATATCTCTGACTCAAAATGTATGGCTTATAATGATTTAGTATTGAACTGATTCTAAAAAGTAAGGTGGTATTCCAAGGCCACCTTCCTCTTGAAAACAGCTTACACTTAATTAGTATAAATTAATTGGACAAAAATAGTATGTCTTTCATATTCTAGATGCTAATGATCTTTAGTATGTGGCTTTAGAAAATCCACCAAAATGCCACAAGAACATAAGAATCAGGCAACATGACGAATGTCCGTGTCTACAAAAAGTAAAAATTAACCAGGCACGGTGACATGCGCCTGGCCTGTAGTTCCAGCTACTCAGGAGGCTGAGGTAAGAGGATTGCTTGAGCCTGGGCCAAGATTGTACCACTGCACTCCAGCTGGGGCAACAGAGCAAGACTGTGTCTCAAAAAAAAAAAAAAAAAAAAAAATCAAAACTATGCCAGAGCAATGATGAATCCAGCTCATACCTCATCTTTAACAGTGCATCAAAAGGATTTTTTTAAAAAAATATGTTAGTTGCCTTCTCTGATGATAACCTCCAAACACAGGAGGGGCAACATTCATTAACTTGGCCCAGTAACCTGTCAAGCAGCTAGCACCTGAATATCTACCTATATAGTGAACAGACCACTTAATAACTTCCAAATCTTTGTTTGTTTGTTTGTTTGAGACAGGGTCTCACCCTGACACCCAGACTGGACTGCAGTGGTATGGATCATGGCTCACTGCAGTCTCTAATTCCTGGGCTGAAGTGATCCTGCCACCTCAGCCTCCCCAGGTAGCTGGGACTACAGGCACACACCACCATGCCTGGCTAGTTTTGTTTTGTTTTGTTTTGTTTTGTTTTAGTAGAGATGGGGTTTCTCCATATTGCCCAGGCTGGTCTTGAACTCCTCAGCTCAAGCGATCCTCCTGCCTTGGCCTCCCAAAGTGCTGGGATTACAGGTGTGAGCCACTGTGTCTAGCCCATAACTTTTAAATCTATCTCCAGCTCTGATTTTTCTCTTGAAGTTCCCGTGTGAGAACACACAGCCCTCAGGTCTCCAGGGTAATGCTGTTGAGGTTGAATAGAGTGTGTGAGAAGGGCCATGAGTATTGGTAACAGCCTAGATCAGTGTTCTTTTCTCTTATTGGGTGCATCTTCATTATTAGCTTAGTATGCTCCAGTGAGCATACTGAGGTGGATTTTGAGTACCTTCACAGGGTGGTCCTGCAACTACCTCCAAGTTAACACATCAAAAACTGAATTAAGGCTGGGCATGGTGGCTCAGGCCTGTAATCCCAGCATTTTGGGAGGCCAAAATGGGAGGATCACTCAATCCCAGGAGTTCAAGACCAGCCTGAGCAACATAGTGAGACCCCATCTCCATACAATAAATAAATAAATATAAAAAACAAAAACTGAATTAAGCCATAATCTCTCCCTTTTACTCCCATTCCTAAAACTAGTCCTCTTCTATGCATGAATGGCACTCCTTAGACCCACTTGCTCATGCCAGAAAAGAGACAGTCATTTGAGACTCCTTCCTCTTCTTCACCCCACCTCTTCCTCCTATCTAGCCAGTGATCAATCCTATTGATTCTAGTGTATCTCTGGATCTAGTGTATCTCCAACCTCACAACCACTTAGCATCAATTCTTACCATCTCTCACTAGGACTATTACAGTAGGGTGCTTGTTGGTCTCCTTGCCATCCAAATGGCTACCGAAATGATATTTTGAAATGGCATAGTTGATCATGCCAGTGTTCAGAATTCAGCAGGTCAAAACCTAAATTCTTTAGTATTTCGTACAAGGCTTCTATGATCTCTTAGCCTTTTTTCCCACCACTCTCTTCACTCACGCACATATCACCACCAATACACACACACCTTTTGATTTGAAGGCACCAAACATTCTAGTTCCTGAAATCTTTCCTTTTGTGTGTTCCAAAACTAGTTCTTTTAGATTAATGACATATCCTCTTCTTTTCATATTCTAGATTTTGGTAAACAAGTTCGTTTTTACACTACCTGAACTCATCATGATTTTATAAATTCAACTTCACCCTCTCTCAGTTTTCTTCATTTCTGTCTCAAGAAGGGTATGATATTTTAGCCACTTATAACCATTGCTAAATCTACCTATAAGCTATCTGTATTCCAATCACAATGAGTAGAGTAATTTCTTTTTTTCATTAATATAAAATAGAGACTCTCGCTATGTTGCCCAGGCTTGTCTTGAACTCCTGGGCTCAAGTCATCCTCCTGCTTCAGCCTCCCAAAGTGTGGGATTGTAGGTGTGAGCCACCATGCCCAGCCAGTAGAGTAATTTCTTAACAGGGAAACCATTTTTCTTTACTTCTTCCCTTGCTGCTCTACTTCTCAGTGGCCCACCGACACAGGTAGACCCTGTCACTGGAGCATACTAAGACCCTGTCACTGGAGCATAATGAAGATGCACCCAATAAGAGAAAAGAACACTAGGCCGTTACCAATACTCATGGCCCTTCTCATACACTCTATTCAACCTCAACAGCATTACCCTGGAGACCTGAGGGCCGTGCGTTCTCACATGGGAATGGGTCCTGGAGCTCACCTCTGAAAGAGCCCTCTGCAGCACATGTAGGTCTCATAGGTTCTATTGGTGAAACTTGTGTTTAGGAAGGAAACGCAGTCAGCTTCAGCTCCCCTGGGGACATAGAGGATTCCTGGATAAAGGAGACAGAGATACTGAGAGGAAGATGTGACACATGCTTCTCAAGGCTCTTTATTCTTTTGGTACGAATTGTGGACACTGTTGATTAGGTTGCTTTTGCTGTATATCTGTGGAATGGATGGGTAAATCAATATTCTGAAAGACATCCTGTCATGATCTAGGGAAGTGATCTCTGCTGCCCCTGTAGTTAAGGACAATTCCACCTTCCTATTATTCCTCCAATCATCACCCTCATGCAGCAGTATCTCCATCAGAGCTGAGGCACCTACCTGCCATAGAGGCACTGATAAGGGATACACAGGCCCCTGTGAAGAGGGCCCTGACCACAACCTTGGACAAGTCACTCTTCCGGTGAGGTACTATTGATGCTGCAGACAATAAAATAAAATAGCTTCAGCTTTCCCCCATCAGGCTATCAGGTATATCCCCTCACTTAGAAGAACACAGAGGAACAAAACACAGCCGATGAAGAGCATCCTTATTACCATCCACCTGAGACTGGCCAGTGTTGCCTTAAGAAGTGTGTGTGTGTACATTAGTCCTGAGGGATCACTAACTTAGACATTCCTCAGATGAAGGATTGAGTGTCTGACCCTCACTTTAATGGTTCTGTGAACATACGCAAGACATATCTGGATTAAGCAAGGCTCTGGGTTGCTCCAGACAGCTACAAATGCCTGGCGTTCGCCACTTGAGATATGCACTCTTAAGCCTGGACCAGAATTAGATGGACTGTTTTGAGACAGAGGGCTAAGGAAAGCAACACTCACCTAAGACTTAGCCACACAGTGCATATCCCACTACTAGATGGCAATCTCATAATCGGACAGTAATCAGGCATCAAGACTAGAACAATAGAGACAGGTGTTTAACAGAAGGGGAAAAGATAAACTTAAAGGGAATTATTTCACCTTTCAATTAAATCGGCTACCAAATACATGAATTAAATGACTCTACCCCAGAATATAATTGCCTTTAAAAAGGGACACACTGAGCTATATTTCTTATTATAATCCCTTCCTTCCCTTCCCTCCCTTCTTTCCCTCCTTCCTTCCTTCCTTCCTTCCTTCCTTCCTTCCTTCCTTCCTTCCTTCCTTCCTTCCTTCCTTCCTTCCTTCCTTCCTTCTTTCCTTCAGACCTCCCTGTGTCACCCACGCCGGACTGCAGGGGTGTGATCACAGCTTACTGGAGCCTTGATCTCAGTTCAAACAATCCTCCCACCTCAGCCTCCCGAGTAGCTAGGACTACAGGCATATGTGCCAATACGCCTGGCTAACTTTTAAATTCTTCATAGAGACAGAATCTCACCATGTTGCCCCAGGCTGCTCTCACATTCCTACAGCAAGCAATCCTCCTGCCTTGGCCTTCCGAAGTGTTGGGATTACAGGCATGAGCTACCACATCCAGCCTAAGATCCATTTCTAACTTGGATCTTCCAAACTTCGGATCTGCTAGTCATCCCTGTGCCCCTGCACTCAAGGACAATTGCACTGTCTTCATATTATTCCTCCAACCATCACCCCCATGCAGCAGTATCTCCAACAGTCTAAATATATCTGTGTCTGCTTCAAAGACCCACTCCTTTAATGTTTGGTACTTGCAGATTTAAATCCAGCACTTCACACCACTCTCCCTTACTATCTATCTGCCTTATGTGCCTGCTGCTTTTATTTGTTTTAATTCTTTGTGTTTCCATGAGGACTAGTGAGCAGCCTAATTTCAAAAAGTGTCTTCACTACTGAATAAAATACAAGACCAGGCGTGGTGGCTCACGCGTATTATCCCAACATTTTGGGAGGCCAAGGCAGCAGACCACTTGAAGCCAGGAGTTCAAGACCAGCTTGACTAACATAGTGAAACCCCATCTCTTCTAAAAATACAAAAAAAAAAAAAAAAAAAAAAATTGTGAGCATTGTGGCACACACTTGTAATCCCACCTCGGGAGGCTGAGACACGAGAATCGCTTGAACCCAGGAGGTGGAGGTTGAAATGAGCTGAGATCACACCACTGCACTCCAACTTGCACAACAGAGTGAGACTCTGTCTTAAATAAATAAATAAATAAATATCTTTATTTATATATGCACTACTCCAGTTTAATGGCAAAATTGAAATAATATCATTATATTTTCTTCCTCATAGAGAAAAGTAAAATAAAATTAGTTTTTGGGGCCTCCAATCCAAACAAAAAAAGTAACTGAAGTTGAGATTATAAAGGGCTCTATACATAGCCAGGTGGGCCTGACTGCCTTAGGTCGAAGTTAACTGCAGCCTAAGAAATGGGTCAATTTCACAATGGCTTCTCTGTCTGATCCCAACTTGTACTGAAGCACCAGGACTGCCCACTGCAGAAGCTTGGATCTGGCTGTCTTACTGGGGATCTGGGAAAATGGATGAACTCACTCAAGCCTCCAAGCGTGATTCCTATGGAACTAAGATTGGCAAATCCACAGAGTGAAAATGTTGTAATGATTTCAGCTCTCACCTAGGGAAAACAAAAATAAATAAGCAAATAAATTCAGTCCCATGCGTGCAGTCTTATAACCACAAGAGAAGTTCCAGCGTACTGACAGCCCCCAATCTTTTCCATGGTTTCCCAAGGAACATGAAAGGATGCTCAGAAAATAACTGTTCCCTGAGTTACTGTAGGGATAATGACATGGAAACCACCATGGGCCTCACTGCCCAACGCTGTTCTTGTTGAAGACTATGAATAAGGAGAAGTCCTGGGAATGAGGATTGCAAAGGAAAAGGAAAGAGGCAAAGGGAAAGAAAAAGGATATTAATTTGGAGCAATTTAAACTTTTAAATGAAGAAGGGGACCTTAGGCCATCAGAAGATAGTGTCTGCCCTGGACTGCCCCAGCTGTAAAGACCCAGCAATTACATTATACAGAGAAGCTGGGTCAGAGTTGGGGCAGTGGTGGGGGCAGGCGGGGGAAAATCGCATGCAGACTGGTAATAGCTCAGGCGCTGCAAATGAGGCTGCTAGGTATGCTGTTCTGCTTGCTTTGTAGTTAGGTCTGCAACAAACCTGTGTGGCACTTTCTGTCTACCCTCAGATAACCATGGTTGAGACCTCATGGTGTTTATGCTTTTTGGATTGTCACTTACAGAAATCCACTGTTTCTCTCCCTCAATCCACTCCTCCACTCCAGAGAGACGTTTGTTCTTGTACTGAGACAGTTGCTGATAAGCCACAAACTCATTTGTGAAGAACTTGATTCCCACCATCTCAGCCACCATTGGACAATCTGTCCACTCTACACCCATCATGAAAACCATGGGCCTTAGGAGATAGGAGCAGATGACCTGAGTGAAAGAGAGATATCCCAGTGAAAGAGGAAGGACTAATAACACAGGTCAGGTGCCAAGGACCTTCTCTAGAGCCTTGGCCCAATCTCTTCCACCCTTCTATTCATGCTCTCTCTTGGCTTACTGTGGGTCAGAAGGACATGCATGGTTGAAGGGCTACCTAACTACATCCCAGAGAGACAGCCCAACAAATGAATCCTTTACCTGGAAAGTGAGCCCCTGTATGTCCACCAGTTCTCCCAGCCAGGAGAGGGCAGCGTTGATGAAAGCCAACACAGCCAAAAAGGCAACCAGGTTGGCTGCTACATTAGCAGCAAGGCCTATGGCATCTGTGGCTCCGTTGCTGGCAGCTTCCAGGACATTCCTCTCCTTCCTGTGGTCATTGGGCAGAGGGCAAGAGTAGGGTGTCTACAGTAGTCTCAGCCGCTTAGAGAAGAGAAATCCCACTGTCCCTATCATGCGGGAGGAGGGTGCAAGGCCAGTGTAGAAGGTGACAGGGTTCCTCAGAGACCCTATTAGTGGAAATTACTCTGAAGCAATATCAGATATAATTGTCATGTAATTGCACTGATGGCAAGGGCAGAGAGTACTGGCATGCAGAAGCTACTGCCGGGGGGGAGGGTTAAATGAAGAAAACCAGCATGATTAGCAAGCATCAGAGATAGGCAAGAAGGAATATGGAATCACATTATTCCCCTTCAGGGAGACTTGAAGTCTCTGCCACCACAGTGCCACTCTTAACTACAGCTCACTATCTCCCAAAGTATATGCCTTCTTGGACTCACCCACGGGGCAGCTTTACCCCCTCCTTGCTCTTGAACTTGGACTCTTCCACTTCCGGATATGCTAACTTTGACAAGGCAAGAGCACAAGGGGCGGCCATCACAGAGGCAGAAATCAGGGATGATGCATCAACCTGTGAGGCGAGACTTAGGCATCAGTGTTTCTGTCAAATCCAACTCGAGCTCACCCAGAAGTGATCAAGCAGACTATACCTACCCCGAAGGATATGAAGGCTCCCAGCACAGTGCCGGAAATGGTGGCAAACCCTCCAGTCATCACCGCATGGATTTCAGAGAGTGTCATGTCCCCAAGGTAGGGACGGATGAGCAGAGGTGCCTCTGTCTACAAACACGGAGAAAACAGTCAGATTCCAAGAAGGTGCAACTCCCCACGCCAGAGTGCCCACCCCAGCCCCAGGGGCTGGACCCTCTAGACACACATCCGTCCAGTGTGAGCACTGTTCAGTGAGCCACAGCTTCACTTAGTGAGCATAGAGCCAAGCTGTCAGGCCCATCCAGCATCTGCTTTACTTCCTCTGGCACCCAATCATGTCCTGGCTGGTATAGTTCTCACATGTTTCCATACATGCTTGTTTCATCTATTGACATGTTAAAATGTTATAGAAGAGAAATGGTATATTTTCTTTGTATATTCTCAATGTCTAAAACCATACACTTACTAAACTTATGGAATGCAGTGCACTTAATGAGAACATATTAGATAATTAAACAGTACTCATTAAATGAAATACAAATAGATGATCCAAACCCCCTGTTTATGAAATAATCAAAAGAAATAATGTTTGTGAAAATGTTATGAAATTATGAAGGGCCATCTATGTAAGCCATATCCAGCACTGACCTAAGATAATGATATCTATTATTTAACAAATGCCAACTATTTGGCTAGCACTGTACTAGATGCTAAGGACATTAATATAAATAAGGCAAAGTCCTGACTCTTAGAAGCTTATAGTCTCACATAGGAAACTAGGCTGATTATGAATAATTTCAGCAAAATGTGGAGTGCTATGGTAAAGTATCCAGAAGTACTCTGAGAACAGAAGCAGCCTAGAGCCTTGGGAGAGAAAGACCTCAGTACTAACTCCCTGTGAATATACAAGTCATTGTCCCCAACACTGAGCTGGTCAGTAGCACATACGGAGCACTACTCCATACAGACGAATGTACCAAGCAAGTATTATGGGGAAGAGCCTTGGCATTAGCCATGAGCAAGACAAGTGATTTCCTCCTTAGAGACCGTGGAAACCAAGTACTACAGGGAGACACAGGGAGAAACCAGAATGAGGATCAAACACTCTTCATAGCCTCCGAAAGGGGATACAAGTTGGACCAGGATATTCCCTACATTCCTATATAGGAAGTGGTCATTAGAAGTGGTGAAGGCTATCCCTCCAGATTAAGTATTACCAGGGAAGTGTTATTAGGCGCAAAGGGTGAACGCAATGAGCAGAGTCTTCTTTGAGCTGCTGAGTTCTCTCTCATCTGAGATTGGCTGCCCCACAGTCTTCATATATTTGACTTTTCAGAAGGAAAGCATACTCTTGTTTTGTGCCAAATTCTCAGTTCCTCAGAGAGAACAAGACCAAAAGGCCTCAAGATGCTTACCATACCCACAAAGATGTTTCCTGTCACAGCCAGGGTCTCTGTGGCAGTGGTGCCCATAGTGATTTGTAAAAACCAGGCGACCTAGAAGAATACAGAAACCTAAACCATTAATGTTAGCAGGAATCTTGGAGAACGTCTCGCAAAACTCCTCCTCCTTCATTTTACTGATAAGGAAACTGAGGCCTAGAGAAGTAGAGCAGCAAGCCCAGGGCCAAAAACCAACTTATAAACAGAGCCTTGACCAGAACTCAGGACTCATGGCCTTTAGAGCAAGTACATTAAAACTCAGTATCAGAGGCAGTCCAGCTCATCTTCTCTCTGCTCTGCCCTCAGCCTACCTAGGGCATGGGCTGTCGGTTTGCTATCAGGCATGCTTGAGAGGGCCTGCCTTTCCCCATTGTTTCTAACACTCTAGACCCTAGCTATGGGCATTTTCCCAAAGCTGACAGATGGCAAGATGAAGGCCTGTCTCCTGACTGGTGTAGGAGAATGACTCACCTTCTGAACCACCCATTGCACAAGGCCCAGGTAGTAGACAATGGACATCACACATCCAAAGAAAATGATTATTGGTAAGGCCTGTGATGAGAATGGTGAGCAGGTGGTGAGATGTTACATTGCATACTCTGTGTAGACCGTAAACTGACTGTGTTTTAGGCTTCTAAGTTAAGCTCTTAGCATTCCAAGGGCATCTCATACAGTGTAGGTATTCAGTACCTACACAAACTAGTTTAGGGATACATTTAAAATGTATTAAATCCATTGTCCCACTAGTATTAAACCACAAGCTGTTTTCTGACCCTTTTCTCCCAATTCCCATTTCTTCTAATTTTAGGATGGCAATGACCAAAGGGAAGGAGATGGATGCCATTTCCTTTACTAATGGGGTTAAACCCTCTTCTTAGGGTCAAATTGGTGTACAGGGGGGCTGATCTCTTGGACACACACTTTCATCCTCTGCTTTATTCCTCCACCCCTCCACAGACCGTCATTCCTGCCCATAAAATAGGTATCACCTGAAAAGCAAAGACATCCTTGACCAGTGTATCCCCAAAGACAAAACTGGAGCCGGCCACGGTGTAGTTCAGGAAAATCTGAAGGGAAAAAAAGAAAAAGACAGAGAATAAGAATGAAACCCAAAAGGACACACAGGAGGACGAGACCGGCCCCATGCGTCCTGAGGACCTACTGATGCTACTGAGGTTGGCCTTCCTTTGACAGCCCAGGGGCAGGCTATGTCCCCATGAGCTCTTTATTCATATTCTTAGCTGTATCCTAATACACTCTCTCCTTTCCCAACCAGATCTCCCTCCACGTCATTAACAAGATACAGCCTAATCTTCTCATGCTCCCTTCAAATCTCCTTTCTCTAGGGTTCTAAAAGGGAAAAGCCCTCACATTTAATTTCTCATACCTGGACCTGCTCTCCCAGCCACTGAAATGCACTATATCCAAGATCAGTTCTGATGACCAAGATCCCAAAGACAAACTGAAGACCTAGGCCCCAAAACACTGTCCTCCAGGACACCTAGGATCAATAAGAAAATTATTCCAATGTGAGTTCTGCTTGTCCATTACCTCGTTGGAGTTTTAAACATGTAGTCTCAGTGGAACCAACCTAGAATGTTAACAGTAAGTCTAGGGTCTGATGGTGTAGGGAGCAGGGGCAATGGTGGGGAGAAACAGGGCAGTAATATATGAAAAGCCACATATGTTCACAAGGTTTTTAAAAAATGTGTCTAGAGGTTAGATGACACTTACACACACATATACGCATGCATACATACAAATAAAAGTTTTATAAATCAATATTTTAACAGTACTATCTGCCATGCGAACTGTATTCTATTTTCCTTTCCTTCCTTATTTTTTTTTCTTTTGTTCTTTCTTTAACACTGACCTAGATTCACAAAATTGGTATCAAGATTCATTAATGGATCACAATCTACAGTTTGAAAATAAGTGGTCTAGGGCCTCTGAGAATTTTTTAAACCTCTCTTAGAAACAAAATTATCAAAGAGGCAAATTCTAGGGGTTGTTACAAACTTAGTTGTATGCCCTTGTAATTAATGCTTGATGCATATGCTTTATGATTAGCACTTGGCCCTTGGTCATGTGTTGCTATACCCAACCCAAGTACCCAAAACTCACTGCACTGTGGTGTTTGGAGCAGGCAAAGAGGATGAGGATGAACATGCAGATTCCTGCGAAGGAGATCAGCTGCTCTGGCCTTTGGGCTGTGTCTAAAGCCAACCACAGTATAAGGCCAACCAAGGAGACTCCTGCAAACACCCTGAAGAAGGAATGCCAAGACCATGTCATCAACCCAGTGAATGAAAAACAAATAACTTATAGAGAGTCTGAAAGTTATTCTCTCACTCCTGGCCTGTGATCAAAGGCCATGTGCATGCCATTGTTAGAGCTATGGCTGCTGTAGAATCCAGTTCAGAATATACATAACTGTAAGTTTTCTCTTTAAACTCTAAGGAATTGTAAAAGGCACCAGTGGGTGCAGGAAGTCTGGGAGACTAGAGAGAAAAAAGCATAAAATGTTACAGGGAACTAAGGGAGACACCGATGAACACCAAATCAATTTGATCGCTTAATGCAGCTGCAAGGCTCTGTGTTCTGATTACTTCACTGAGGAGGAGTATGAGTTTTCTCATTTCTGATACAGGCCCTGATGACAATCAGACTAAAACTCTTCTCTGAAACTAAACTCCTCCTGCCCCCGAGCAAGGTTGAGACCCAAGGCTACAAGAATCTGGACTGAGATCCTGTGCTCAGATTTTTCTCTGCACTTTGGTTCTGAAAAGCATGTGTGTGGGTCTGAGAGACTGCTCAGCAACTATCAAAAGAGAAAAAAGGAGGTGGACTGGGATGAGCTGTAAGGCCAGGTATTAAGATTCTTTTTTTTTTTTTTTTTTTACTAATAAAATTATTTATTTTATTTTATTTATTTTATTATTTTTATTTTTTATTTTTTTATTTTTTTATTTATTTTTATTTTTTATTTTATTATACTTTAAGTTCTTATCTTACCATTTCATCCAAACCCTCAGGCGGGAGATTTCAAAGGGCTTCAGACATCTTGTTAATTTTTTGCCCAGGAGCTTTTTCAGAAATGAGTAAACCAGGACAAAGATCACCAAGCAGGTGATGACAAACAAGGCCAGTGCCCTCTGGAAATTCAAGATGCAAGCTGCCAGGAAATAGGCAGCATAGGCTAAAAAGAGAAGACGCAGAGTAATGATCAGCAAGGCAGTGCTTCCAATGGGCAAATGGAACTCCAGTCATGAATGCCTGGGACTTAAAGCAAGAAAAACCCTCCAGAGACCTTGCCACCCAGCCCTACTGTCAGACGGAGCTGCACTTCTTGAGGCCAGGATAGATGTCTAACTGTCCTCTTCTTCAGGATTCCCAAGGACAGTCTGACTTAGTGCAAAGACTGCATATTTTCACCAATCCCTAATGAAATCTCATTCTCTTCTATTTTATCTAATATCCTCTCTCTGTCCCTTGGAGTAGATTTGATCAGTGTTCACCATTAGACTCTTCAAAAGTCAGTCATCTCCCCTTGAAACTTTATTACCCCAGTCACTTTAACCTTGCCTCTGGAACAAACCATGTAAACAAGGCTACCACTAGGAAGTGCAGCCATGTGGACCTCATCCCATGGCTCTCTTACTCATCCCAAAATATAATATATAGTTTTTGCTCTCACCATCGTAGCTGCCTCTTATTTTGACATCAAAGCCCCATACATGTTTTAAACAGAGCTTCGCTGTCTTTTGAGAATATTTTACATCATCGATCTTACTAGTAAACCAGCAAATAAGTAAGGTATAATACAGGCTTCTGTCATAAAGGCTGTAAGAATCATGCACTCCACCAAATCGAGCCACTAAAAAACGGGTAAGCCCACATTCTCTGAAATATTTTAAATCTATCAAATAGTACACTTTTGAAAAACAGTTTATTCTCAGATTTTACTTGTTCCTATAAGTGCAATTCAATACATTATGGTTCACCTACAAGTAGTTAAGATCGATACATCAAATAGCTTTTTAGATCAGTTTTTAATAAAAATACCTTCCACCTGGTAATCACCTTGACACAAGGCAAATTTCTAAAATAACTGTGTTTCTCACTTTCATGAATTCTCAGTGTCTCACCCAAACACAACAGGCCCAACAGGATCTTCTTGAACAAGCTGGCGTGTGTTTTGCAGAAACTTCTCGCTTTGCTGAAAGGCCACTGTCTCGTCCTAATAAGAACCCAAAAGTTAAGATACAAGAATTACTCCATCCCATTTCTACTAATTCAACTCTCAGAATTCAGATTACCTAACACAAGGCAGAATTAGCTCTTAGTCAATGAAGAACATTCTTCAGCCAGGAGGAAGTTAGGTCGTGTTCCGCAATGCCAAAAAGGGCAAATCAAACCTTGCTGGTGGGCAGCAGGTCAGAATACCCTACTCAGCCTGAACTAGCGATATCCTTGGTAGTCTCCTACCATAGAGGTGGGCACTGCTTATGTCAGGGGTCTATGACTTTCCCATTCTGAAAGGACAGGGCATTGCTAAGCTTCCATATTCATAAGAGGACCTATTCTTCTTAGAGGCAATTTGGCCATCCCTCCCTAAAAACCAAACAAACTTACGGCCTTGAACATTCAGCCAGATGTGCATTGACAGACAGGAAGGAAAATGCCACCAACCTCAAGAATCGCTCTGGATGGGCAGGCCTGAGAGCAGAGGCCCAGCAAGTAGGGATATTCAAGTTTGATTTAACAAACATGTATATGGTGCTTTCTCTATGCTGAGCTCTTTCTGAGAACTTAGCAAATACTAACTCACTGACTCCTCCTAAGACCCCTGGAGCTGTTACTATTAGCATTCCCATTTTACAGATGTGGAAACTGAAAAACAGAGAAGTTAAATAACTTTCCCAAAGTCACAGAGGCTATAAGGAACAGACACAGAATATACACTCTGGCTTCAGCATCTAAGCTCTTAACCATCATTCTATGCCACGTCTTCCCTAGATTCCAGGCTTGCCTGGAATTGTCTTTGCCACTCCTAAGTATGCTCAGCGTGCTGCAGCCATCTGAGCCAAAAGTTCTAATTTCCAAAATCTTGGAAGCTCCAAAGAAGGTGATCCGAGTAAGAAGGTCCCAGGCTGGCAGTCATGCTGAGGCAGGGCAGCTTAGCCAGGGTTAAGACCAGCCATTAACTCCTAATGCCCTGGGCCTTTGGCCCATAGAGTTCCACGGCTACCCCTCCCATCTAACACACTCCCAGTTTCTAGTCTTCCTTTTCATTCCTGCCCCCATCACCTCCTGCCCCTGCTGCAGGGAGCCCAACCCTATGTTAGCTGAGCAGAGTGTGTACTATGAGATACAGGTAAGCTGAGAAAGGAGAAAACAGTGCTTATCACCATCTGACTGGATCAACTCAAGATGATTCTTTAGGATCTCAAGAACTCTGCTTTTCTTCTCTTTAAGAGACAAGGTCTCACTCTGTTGCCCAGGCTGGAGAGAAGTGGCATGGTGTGATCATGGCTCACGGCAACCTTGAACTACCAGGCTCAAGTGATTCTCCTGCCTCAGCCTCCCGAGTAGCTGGGACTACAGGTGTGCACCACCACACCCAGCTAATTTTCTTTTTTTAAATTTTTGTAAAGGTGAGGTCTTGCTGTGTTCCCCAGGCTGGTCTCAAATTCCTGGGCTCAAGTGATCTTCCCTCATTTTTCCATGCTTAATAGAGAAAGTAGTGAGTAAAAGGGGCAGCATACCTGAGGAGCATCATTATCTTTGGAACGTCATTTGCAAAGTATATCAAGGAATGAATTTAATTTCAATCCTGGCCTTCCCATGTGTGCCAGATATCTTTGGTGTGCTCCTCCAGCGCCACTCTCCACCCCAGTCTGTGCCCTGGGAATTGAACTCATGTAAACTACATCAATGTACTCCCATGTCCTCTGGCTTGTCAAGTTGGGTTCTGCTACTGGGACCTCCACAGAAGATCAGAGTGTATGAAAAGACTGAGGTCAGTGTGTTGAGGAGGCCTTTTTAATCTGACTTTCCTGCCAGGTGCTCTTACATCTTATTCTTTCAGGCCTAGGAATAGACACTGCTCACTGCTTCAAGACTTTTGGTTCTTGCACTATCCTTTCTTATGGTGTCACCACACCTCATACATATCTTTGTAATGGTCTCTTTGTAAATAAATTCTCCTATAATTATCTTAAGTATGCCATCTGTTTCCTGTTGGGACCTAAACTGATGTACTAGATAAAGCTGGTTTAAAATTATATGCAGTCGAATGCCAGTTGAGCAAGCCTCCTGCAAAATAAGAGGCAGGCATGGACTAGTCCAAGAGTAGATACAAATCGCATGCCTAGAAAAGATTTCTTCCATCACCTCCTGACCACAACTCACCATTTCCTGGGAACTAAAATTCAGGAGTACTGCAGGAAATCAATTAAGAACACTCATTTCTGTAAAACCCATTAACAACCTATTCCTAGAATATCAGATTGGAACTGAGCCTCGGGTTTAAAAAATAAAAATAAAAAATAAGTTGGGTGTGGTGGCTCATGCCTGTAATCCCAGCACTTTGGGAGGTCAAGGCAGGAGTGGGGGGATCACTTGAGGTCAGGAGTTCAAGACCAGCCTGGCCAACATGGCAAAAACTTGTCTCTACTAAAAATACAAGAATTAGCCAGGCATGGTGATGGGCACCTGTAATCCCAGCTACTAAGGAGGGTGAGGCAGGATAATCGTTTGAACCCAGGAGGTGGAGGTTGTCTCTACTAAAAATATAGAAAAATGAACTGGGTGTGGTGGCATGAACTTGCAATCCCAGCTACTCGGGAGGCTGAGGCAGAAGAATTGCTTGAGCCCGGGAGACAGAGGTTGCAGTGAGCCAAGATCGCACCACTGCACTCCAGCCTACCGACAGAGTGAGACTGTCTCAAAAGAACAACAACAAAAAAAGAATAATGAAGGTCAGGCGTGGTGGCTCACACCTGTAATCCTAGCACTTTGGGAGGCCAAGGCGGGAAGATCACTTGAGGTCAGGAGTTTGAGACCAGCCTGGCCAACACTGTCTCTACTAAAATACAAAAATTAGCTGAGTGTGGTGGTACATGCCTGTAGTCCCAGCTACTCGGAAGATTGAGGCAAGAGAATCGCTTGAACCTGGGAGGCGAAGGTTACAGTTAGTCGAGATGGCACCACTGCACTCCGGCCTGGGCGAAAGAGCAAGACTCTGTCTCAAAAAATAAAAATAAAATAATAATGAAAAGAAAGCAGATAATCAGTCTGCATTGAAGGATCAGATTAAAGATGCCCTGAGGAACCAAGAACGGGAGTAACAGAGGATACAGACAGGGATCTGGGTGTTTTTCCTGAGAATGGCTAGCCTATAATCAATCATTCAATCTTTCCTGTTCTTCTCCAAAAGTCTCTGGGATTTGACTTCTCTGATCTATCCTTATTCACCCTGCCTTAGCCTAGGCCCTCTTCATCTCTTGCTTGAACAATGGTAAGAGCCTTTTAACTAGCTTCTGTCACCACTCTCCCTGCTGCAATCCCCTCATCACATTGCTGTCAGAATTGATTTCTAAGAAACAATATGGTTCCTTTTCCTCTCCTGCTTAAAAATCCCTTTGGCCGCTGGGCGCAGTGGCTCATGCCTATAGTTCCAGCACTTTGGGAGGCCGAGGTGGGCAGATTAGCTGAGGTCAGGTGTTCAAGACCAGCTTGGTCAACATGGTGAAACCCCATCTCTACTAAAAATAGAAAAATTAGCTGGGCTTGGTGGCGTGCGCCTGTAATCCCAGCTACCCAGGAGGCTGAGGCAGGAGAATCGCTGGAACCTGGGAGGCAGAGGCTACAGTAAGCTGAGATCGTACCACTGCACTCCAGCCTGGGTGACAGAGCAAAATAAAAATTAAAAAAAAGAAAAAAAATCCCTTTGTCTCTTGAGTATAAAACCAGACCTGTTAGGACTTTACAGCGTGTCCCCAACTAAGACTTCCTGTCTCACAGTCTTACTGCTTGCCTCTTTCCCATTATACAAGCCAGTGTTCTGCCAGTCTGAATATCCTACCCTTCACGGGACACGTAAGAACCGTTCATACCCCACGCCTGGTATGCACTATTACCTTTCTTCATCTGACAAACTCCTATTCATCCTCCAAGATCCAACTAAATGTCAACTCCTAAGTAAAGCCTTCCTTGATTCCTTCCAGTCAGAATCAGGTGCTCACTTTCTTGTGATCTTGTGGCATTTTACATCTTTGTTCTAGCACTTACCGTATAGCATGATATTGTCATTTTTCTGTTTACCTGCCTTTCTTAGGTTGTGAGCATATCAGGGAAAGGTGCATTTCTGTTTTTATCTTTGTATTCTTGGTGCCTAACTTAGTACCTAGCACATACTATTATTGCCTTAGGTTGCTAACAAGTGCCTGGCCCATAATAGATGTTCAATAAGTGCTTGCTGGCCAGGCATGGTGGCTCATGCCTGTAATCCCAGCACTTTGGGAGGCCGAGGCAGGTGGATCATGAGGTCAGGAGATCAAGACCATCCTGGATAACACGGTGAAACCCCATCTCTACTAACAGTACAAAAAATTCGCTGGGTGTGGTGGCAGGCACCTGTGATCCCAGCTACTCGGGAGGCCGAGGCAGGAGAATGGCATGAGCCCGGGAGGCTGAGCTTGCAGTGAGTCGAGATCGCGCCACTGCACTCCAGCCTGGGTGACAGAGCAAGACTCCGTCTCAAAAAAAAAAAAAAAAAAAAAAGTTTGCCGAATAAAGGAATAGGTAGATAGGTAGATAAATTCACAAAAATGATTTGCCTATATGCTTGTGACAGATAGCTAGAAAGTATGAAAGAATATCATTTACAGTGGTAGCAACATCATTCAGGGTATTAATTTTTTACTTCTTTTTAAAATTGACAAAAATTGGCTCAGTGCTGTGGCTCACACCTGTAATCCTAGCACTCTGGGAGGCCAAGGTGGGAGGATCACTTGAGCCCAGCAGTTTGAGAGACCCCATCTCTAAAAAAAAAAATGAAAATAAAATAAAATTGACAAAAATTGTATATGTTTATGGTATACAACATGATGCCTTAAAATATGTATACATTGTGGAATGGCCACATCAAGCTAATTAACACATGCATTACCTTACATACCAATTTTTTTAATGGCAAGTACTTAAAATGTACTCTTGTTTGTATTTCATCATTTATAAAATGTACTCCTACTTTTATACACTAAGAAAGAAAAATGCTGCCAATTAAAGACTTGAACAGGCACTTCACAAAAGAGAATATTCAGTGGCCAGAAAAAGCTGAAAAGGTGCACAAGTTCCTTAGCCATTAGGGAAATACAAAGCAAAGCTACAATGTGATAATACTACACACATACAAAGGAGATAATGAAAAAAGACACGCTCTCATAACACTGCCAGCAGAGTGAAATTTGGTACAAATATGTTTAGCATCTGTTAAAGCTACATAAACCTATACATACCCTATAGCATGGCAATTCCACTCCAAGGTATATATCCAATAGAAAGGTGTATTTATCTTTACTAAAAGACATGCACAAAAATATTCATAGCTGTACCATAATAGCAAAAACATAGAAACTACTAGAATTCTGACCCATAGTAAAATGACCAGATAAACTGTGATAGATTCTTACAATGAAATACTATACAGCAATTAAAAATGTACAAAATACAATATATGCAATAATATGGAAGAATCTCCAAAACACAATGTGAAGCAAAACAAGCCAAACAACAAGAGTATATATATGGTATATTTTCATTTAAAATATAAATTAGACTTCCCATATAAAATCCAAACAGGCAAAATTAATCTATGATGCTAAAAGTCAGGATAATGATTACCCTTAGGGAGGCTGACTGAAAGGAAACATAAAATGGTTCTTGGGTACTGATAATGTTTTGGTTCTTCATCTGGGCGGTGGTCATATAGGTGTATTCACTTTGTGAAAATTCATTAAGGCTTATGTTTATTTTTCTGTATGCATGTTATGCCTTATTAAAAATTACACTAAAAAGGCAAAAAAACTGTACCAGTTAAACTATGGCATGCAATCAGTCTAAAAAATTAATAAAAATAATAAAATAAAATTTGACAAAAAACATATATAACATATATATTTTTGAGATGGAGTCTCACTGTTGCCCAGGCTGGAGTGCAACGACATGATCTCGGCTCACTGCAACCTCCACCTCCCAGGTTAAGGAAACTCTCCTGCCTCAGCCTCCCAAGTAGCTGGGACAACAGGCGCCCACCACCATGCCCGCTTAATTTTTATATTTTTACATTTTTAGTGGAGACTGGATTTCACCATGTTGGCCAGGCTGGTCTCAAACTCCTGATCTCAAGTGATCCGCCTGCCTCGGTCTCCTGAAATGCTGGAATTACAGGCATAAGCCACTGTGCCCAGCCCCAAGGAATATTTTTTAAAGGCAAAACTGAGGCAAATACGTGACCCATCAAGTTTTAATGTACATTGTAAACAATGACACAGTTCTGAGTGTTAAGTACTCAAAACTGTGTCAATGGAACAAAAGATTTAAAAACAGATCCAAATTATCACGTTAACTTAATAAAGTCAAAGTAACATCAGAATAGAGAAAGAACTCACAATTTAATAACTATTGCTGGAAAAGTGGGTATCAGTGTGGAAAAGCATCAGCTTAGAGCTACATGTCAGATTACTCCCTACAAAGAATCCCAGATCATCAGAGTCAATCAAACAAAAGAATAAAAAGAAAAAGAAATAAATACTTAAAAATCAATACAGAAACAAAACAGAATTGAAAAATGTATACATGAAAAAATTACAAATAAAGTCTATTATCTAGATTATATACGTAACTTACTAAGATATATTTATTGAATTTTGAATGTTACGGAATTTTAAGTATAAACTATGGGTAAAGCATTGTTCCCAGTGTTACAGGAGACAAAAGGATGAAATAGACATTTATCTCGCCCTCAATGTGTTTACAGGCCAGTATAGGGAATATAATGTACATGTAAGTCTATAACAAAATGTCAAAAGCTTAAAGTGTTATAAGAGAGGTTCAGATAGAATGTTATGGAAGTTTGGAGGAAGAAGGGACCTCTTAGGACTGGGGCCAGTGAGACTGAGGTGAGGAGAGGCAGCATCAGGGAAAGTTTCATGGACATGATTGCTCTTGAGTTGAGCCTTAAAAGATGTGTTGTATTTGGGCTCAAAGACATAAAAGGAAGACAGTATGCTCAGAAGCAACGATGAAATGACATGCATGACATGGAGGCAGGAAATTGAGGATTACATATAAGGAACAGTTGATAGTTGACTTTCACTAGAACATAGGGTGGCATTAGAAAGGGAATTGCAAAAGTTAATGTTGGAAAGTCAAGTTGGATACAGATCTTGGTTGGGGGACAGTGGTTGTGGGGAGAATTGAATACCAGGCTGTGGAGTTTGGATTTGTTCAGGAGCAACTGGGGAGCCACAGAGATTTGTGAATAAGGGAGTTCAGGCATATTTTAGGCAGTTTTGGTAGAAGCTATATAGGACAGGTTGGCAGGAGGTGGGGAGAACTGGAAACAAGAAATCTATGTGGGTTCTATTTGAGTTGGTCAGGAGAAAGGAAATGAGATTCAAAATCCAGAACTTACTTTAGTTGATAAAGAAAAGTAGGCCAGCCACGGTGGTTCATGGTTCACACCTGTTATCCCAGCACTTTGGGAGGCCAAGGTGGGCAGATCACCTGAGGTCAGGAGTTCAAGACCAGCCTGGCCAACATGGTGAAACACCGTCTCTACTAAAAACACAAAAAAACGTTAGCTGGGTGTGGTAGAACATACCTGTAATCCCAGCTATGCAGGAGGCTGAGACAGGAAAATCGCTTGAACCCAGGAGGTGGAGGTTGCAGTGATCACACCACTGCACTCCAGCCTAGGTGGCAGAGTGAGACTCTATCTCCAAAAAAACAAAAAAAAAAAAGAAAAAGAAAAGAAAATCACACATAGAAATACGGAAAGTAAGGCAAATGGAGGAAAATGTGTAGCTTTACAAAAATTTAAAGAAATGCAAGTGAAGGTCAGGCACATGGCTCACACCTGTAGTGTCAGCACTTTGGGAGGCTGAGACAGGCAGACTGTTTGGGCCCAGGAATTCAAGACCAGCCTGAGTAACAAAGTAAGACCTCATTTCTCAAAAAAAAAAAAAAAATAAATGCAAGTTAGGAAGCTTAAGGCATGATTTTATATCTATGTAATTTTAGTTAACATTGTTTATATCAGAAAATATAAAGTCGATGAGAATCGAAGGGAACTGGACACGTTATGTATCAGAGCAGTTTAAGGTGCCAACAACAGTCTGGCAAAAAAAAAACAAAAAACCAAAAACCAAGATCTTTTCAGCTAAGTGCTAATATTATTCCTGTTTTACAGGGTGAACACTGAGGTTTAGAGAGGGTAAATAACTTGCCCAAAGTCTGGTAAGTGGTAGAGTCAGTGGTGCAGGGGAAGCTGGCCTGCGCTGGCTTGAGAGAGGTGATTGTCACATTTTCAGGAATTGTGCAAGCCATTACTAAAAATTAAAACTATATAAACGTGTAATTAAATTACATTAAAGACAAAGGTAATAAATACTAAAAACTCATAATTTTCTAATTATTTTCCTACATTTTTCTGTTATGTGAGCTCATGAAGTTATTCATGACTGCTATATGTGTATGGTGGAAATTTTGTATGATGATGTGCTGTGATACATCTCTTCCCAACTCCGTGTTCAATGACATCCCTTTGGTTACTTGAAATCAGCTCTGTTGAGAGTTTTTACCTTACAGGCAAATACTGTAAATGAAGTCTTAATTTATTATTTCATCTAGACTAAAGATTAGCAAGCTGTGGTCTGTGTGCCAAGTTCATCTCATCTTCTTTTTAAAAATTAAGTTTTATCAAAACACAACCATGCTGATTTGTGTAGTATCACCTGTGGCTGCTTTCCTATGAAAATGGTAGAGTTTAGTAATTGCAACAGAGACCACATCAACCACAAAACCCATAATATTTACTACCTTGTCTTTTACAGGAAAAGTTTGCCAACCCCCGGTCTTACTCCTCATTAAGGTGAGCAAAAATATTAACCAATATTCATTGCAAAACTACACTCGGAGAGGTGGTTCTTTTTTCTTTTTTTTTTTTTTCGAGACAGGGTCTCACTCTGTCCCCTAGGCTGGAGTACAGTGGCACAATCATGGCTCACTGCAGCCTTAACCTCCTGGGCTCAAGTGATCCTCCCATCTCAGCCTCCTGGAGTAGCAGGGACTACAGGCACGCACCACCACACCCTGCTAATTTTTAAAAATTTTTGTAGAGGCAGGTCTCACTATGTTGCTCAGGCTGGTCTTGAATTCCTGGGCTCAAGTGATCCTCTCACCTCAGCCTCCCAAAGTGCTGGGATTACAGGCATGAGCTACTAGCCCGGTGGAAAGTCAATTCTTAAACATTTACCAGCACACCACTGTTCAAATACAGACCCAAGCAGCGTGACTCACATGATTAACGACCACACTGCTAAGCAAAATATGAAATATCATGTAAGCATGAAAAACTTACAAAGAGTTTACTGTCAATTCAGTATATATAAAACATGATAATACAAAAAGTTTTAGAAATAAGCAAATTGTGAAGAAAACAAAAATTGTAAGAAGTCACTGAGGTAGCTTTCAAAAATAAAGAGAAAAAAACAACAAAATAACCTTTTGTTTGGAAGCTGTTCTGAATCATCTCCATATATAGTCATGTGTTACTTAACAACAGGGATACATTCTGGTAAATGCACCATTAGGCAATTTCATAATTATGCGAACATCTTAGAGTGTACTTATGCAAACCTAGATGGTATAGCTTATGACACATCCAGGCTATATGGTGGATCCTATTACTCTTAGGCTGCAAATCTGTTCAGCAGGTTTCTGTACTTAATACTGTAGGCAATTGTAGCACAATGGTAAGTATGTATCTAAACATATCTAAACATAGAAAAGGTACAGTAAAAATACAGTATTATAATTTTATGGGACAACCATTTTGTAATGATATACACCATTGATATACACCATTGTACACCATTGTATAATGCAGTCCATCATTGACTGAAACATCGTTATGCGGCTCATGACCATATTCCCTTTAGAAGCTATCCAATATCTTCTTCTCAGCTTTTAGTGTACGACTTCTGCACTCTTTTATAAATACCCACTCTTTTCCAGACCATGGAACATTGCTTCCTTCCATATTATCTATTTTACTCAAACAGTTTTCTTTGACATTACTTCTGGGACCAGATCCATGAACAAATTCAAAGATTTTTCTCACTCCTCCTTCCTAGACCCCTGTTCACATAGCACTGTGAACACCCCTGTTCACATACCTTCTTCATTCTTGAGACTCCTCTTTGGACTTCTAAGACACTGTCCTTTTTCACTTTCTTTATTATCCTTATAATAGGTCCTTCTGTGTTTTCTCCCCAGGTTTCCCTTCCCCTCCACCATTCCCAAATCTGAGTATTCCAGAAGAGTTACCTTTTTTTAATGTTACAGTAAATTAATTTCTAAAGGGATTAAAATGAGTATCTACATGTTATTGTGAAAATAAATGTATAACATAAAGCAGTCTGCAAAATAGTAAGTATACACTCAAAATCTGTTAGCCATTATTATTACCATTGTTGTTATTTTTGTTTTCAGTCCAACCAACACTGATACTGCTGAACTCCTATTGTTTTTGGCACAGGATTAAGTAACAATTAATTACATAAGGTACATATATATATGTACACATGCTAAGGTGCAGCGGTTGTGATAAGACCACAAGCTGCTCGAAGGGGTAGCCCTCCCGAGGCCCTTTCCTAACTGAACAAGATTCCAAAACACCAGTACCTCTGGTGAGTGGAAGGGCCCAGTCCATCCCCCAGGCTGTGTCCTTGTGTGTCAGTCCTGTTGCTTCCCTCAGGCTCTACTTCTTTTTCCTACAAGCACAGGAAGTGTTGGAATCAGTCACGGAGCCCTGCCAGGGATGATGGGGATTGAGAGCAGTCAAACACCCTACAGGAGGCCATGCAGCCATCCACAGCTCTGCAGAGAGAAACTAAACTGGCGAATTACCATGAGTTCCAGCCCTGGGTTCTCTGTGCCAGTTTCCACTGTGGACAGGGCAATGGACTGTCTTCCACTTGCTTTCTCCATCTCTTGTTCTCCTCAACTGAAAAACAAATTCGGGGCCAAGCCTGAAAGACTGGTCACTCTGTCCTGTGGGGATGGGGAGAATTTTTAGGACCAGTTACCCATGGAAAATGCAAAACTAAAAGTCTTTGAAGGCTTAGTTGATTTCTTTAAGAACTGAGAATTGAGAAGATTGGATGTGTAATTTTTATATAATACGTGATGAAAAATAAAATCCTATTTCCTCTTGTGAATAGCTAAAGAAGGGGCAATAAGATAGGAGAAGAGAAATGAAAGGCAGTGGAATTGAAATGAATCAGTGGGCGGCCCAGGGCCCCAGGATCTGGGCTATAAAGGTTCCTACTTGGAACCTCAAAGGAAGAGTCATAGGGTAACTACTCCTTTTAGCCCGGGGGAGGCCCCACTAAGCTTGCTGAGTAAGAAGGAAACGGGGAGCAAGGCAGTTGGGAAGACCCAGACCCTAAAGTACTGCTGAACAGACAAAGATTAACAAGCCTTCAAATTCCTGACTATAATGCAGCATAAGAATTATGTTTTATGCCCCAGAGAGAACTCCTTATCAGTGAAATTAATGAAACTTACATTTAAAATAATTAGTGTGAATGTTAATGATCCCAAGTAAAGTTTTAAACAAAATAAGCAAACGTGGGCCTCAGAATAAGCAAATTTAATACATGGACATTCACAATTAGAATATAAGTTCATTCTGAGATATTTCTTTACTTTGCAGAAAATTCCCTTCCCCATGGATTTGCTTTTAAAAACGTGATCTCTTCAAGCACTTGAAGTATAATTTCATTAAACACACACAACCAACTTATAGTGTGTAAATTAGGGCCTTCCTGAGGAGGCACAGAACTACCTGCATTTAGTTTAAATATGATCTCTTCAAAAATTTGGAAATTAGGCACCTGCCCTCCCCCAACACCTTTGCTTACCCCAGCTTGTGTAAGTGATTCCCTCTGGCTCCGCAATGAAGGACTGAAAGAAAAGCTAAGCTGCGAGGAAAGAGGGGCAGCTGGGCGGGGCATGGGGACTTTCCTGCCATTGGTTAGTTTTATGTCTTGGGCCCTCCTTCGCTGAGCCTGCTCTCACTGTGGAGGAGGACTGCACCTCTCAAGTTAAATATTGTATCTTTCTTTCTTTTTTTTTTTTTTTTTTTTTTGAGAGGGAGTCTTGCTCTGTCACCCAGGCTGGAGTGCAGTGGCTGGATCTCAGCTCACTGCAAGCTCCGCCTCCCGGGTTCACGCCATTCTCCTGCCTCAGCCTCCCGAGTAGCTGGGACCACAGGTGCCGGCCACCTCGCCCGGCTAATTTTTTGTATTTTTAGTAGAGACAGGGTTTCACCATGTTAGCCAGGATGGTCTCGATCTCCTGACCTCGTGATCCGCCCATCTCGGCCTCCCAAAGTGCTGGGATTACAGGCTTGAGCCACCGCGCCCGGCCTATTGTATCTTTCTAAGACTGTTTTGCAGGCCTAAGACTTCTGCAGAGGTGGCGCCCGCCCATAATCGCAGCACTTCGGGACGCCGAGAAGGTCGGATCTCTTGAGCCCAGGAGTTTGAGACCAGCCAGGGCAACATGGCGAAACCCCATCTCTACAACAAATACAAAAATTAGCTGGGCATGGTGGCACACGCCTGTAGTCCCAGTTACTCAGGAGGTGGAGGTGGAAGGATCCCTTGAGCCTCTGGAGATGGAGTTTGCAGTGAGCTGTGATTGCGCCACTGCACTCCAGCCTGGGCGACAGAGTGAGACGCTGTCTGAAAACAAAACAAAACAAAAGAATTCTGCAAGAACTTACAACAGGCGCATCCCTGGGAGCCTTATCCACCACCGGACTAGGCACTGGGTAGCCTGTAAAATAAAGTAAGAGCCGTCTCTGGACCCAGAAAATTTACCATCATTTTGTACTGGAAAGACATGCCCTAGAAAACAATAGAAAGCACGACTGTACATGATTCGATGCCAAATGAATGCTAGGAATTATTTTATTAATCCATTCAACAAATATTTATTGAGTAACCACTATTAGCCAGCCACCATTTTCCATGCTGAGGATACAAAAATGAGTGAGACAAGGTCTCTGCCATCAAAAAACGAACAGACCAGTGAGGAAAGACAGATGTGTCAAGAAAGGCTTTGCAGGCCAAGCGCGGTGGCTGAGGCCTGTAATCCCAGCACACTGGGAGGCCAAGGCGGGCGGATCATTTGAGGTCAGGAGTTTGAGACCAGCCTGGCCAACATGGCGAAACTCCAGTTCCACTGAAAATACAAAAATGATCCGGGCATGGTGGTGCAGGCTTGTAATCTTAGCTACTCAGGAGGCTGAGGCAGGAGAATCATTTGAACCCAGGAGGCAGAGGTTGCAGTGAGCCATGATCATGCCACTGCACTCCAGCCTGGGTGAGCGAGACTCCATCTCCATCTAAAAAAAAAGGGGGGGTGGGGTAGAGGGTAGAGGGAGAGAAAGAGAGAAAGGCTTTGCAGAGCTGGTAACACTTATTCTGGCCTGGAAAGAAAGGAAGAAAGAAAGAAAGAAAGCTTTCTATGACTCCCTCTAGCTAAAACTTAGGACCACTCCCTGTACTCTGATTGTACCATGTTGTTGCTGAACCCTATAGAGCACATACCATCTCCTGCTAGACCGTGATCTCCTCAAGCACAAGCTCTCTGCCTTTTTTTTTCCTTAGACAAGGTCTTGCTCTGTCACCCAGACTAGAGTGCAACGGCACTGTCATGGCTTATTGCAGCCTCTAACTTCTAGGCTCAGGTGATCCTCCCATCTCAGCCTCTGGAGTAGCTGGGACCACAGGCATGTACCACCACACCTGGCTAAGTCTTTTTTTAATTTCTGTGGGGATGCGCGTCTCAACATGTTGCCCAGTCTGGTCTCAAACTGCTGGGCTCAAGTCATCCTCCTGCTTCCCAGGTACTGGGATTACTGATGTGAGCCACTGCTCCTGGCCAGGTTCTCTATCTTGTTCTTCACTGTATCCTCAGGCTCAAGGGCCACCACAATATTATTAGGCAATCAATAAATATTTGTCAAATATGTGAAAACAACATCACCACCACAGATTCTGCTTAGATTATTTGGTATGTAGATGCGGATTCCAATCACCAAAATAAGGACACATTTCTATTTCCCCTGTTCTGCATGTGTATGTGTGTGCACATGTACACACAGTCCCTCACAGAGTAGATGTGTGTTGTATTCTGGGTCTAGAGCAACTCACTATACCTCTATGGGCCTCTTCAGTCTTTCCCACCCTGCCTAATCCTATTGAGGAAAGAGAGAGACCCTCTCATATTGTTTTCTATTGTTTTGTACTCAGTACCTGTTTTAAGAAAAAACAACGAAATAAAACCAAAGACAGGCAGCCCGGCGCCAGGCCCAGAAACAGGCCTGGGTCTCCCTGGCCTAAACCCAGTAGTTAAAAATCAACTCATGACTTAGAAACCAACATTCCTGACATTGTATAGAAGAACATTGTGAAACTCCCTGCCCTGTTCTGTTTCTCTCTGACTACCAGTGCATGCAGCCCCTGTCATGTACCCTCTGCTGGCTCAAATCAATCACAACCCTTTCATGTGAAATCTTTAGTGTTGTGAGCCCTTAAAAGGGACAGAAATTGTGCACTCGGGGAGCTCAGATTTTAAGGCAGTAGCTTGCCGATGCTCCCAGCTGAATAAAGCCCTTCCTTCTACAACTCGGTGTCTGAGAGGTTTGTCTGCGGCTCGTCCTGCTACACTATCTCATAAGATTATCATGAAAATTAAGTAATTTAATACAGAAGAAGGAACTTGGAAAAATATTACATGACTTCTCAATTGTGGAGCACTGTTGTAAGATCTTATATTAATTCAGGAAAACAAGGCACCAATGTTGAAAGTAAACCTGCTTACAGATATTTTCAAGCTATTGTTCTGTATGTCAATATGACTGTGAAGTGTCTCTTGCTCATTCTGCCTTATACATATATCTTATATCTTTTTGTGTATTTTTACATACATATATACATGTAAATCTTATATATATAAGATATACATATAAGATAGAATATATACAAAAATATATAAGATTACAAAAGGATATATATCTTATATCTTTTTTTCATTGTTGCCTCATCTGTGTACATATGTATGTATTTATTTTAGAGACAGGATCTCGCTTTGTCATCCAGGCTGGAGTTCAGTGGTGAGATCACAGCTTACTGCAGCCTGAAACTCCTGGGCTCAAGTGGTCCTCCTACCTCAGCCTCCTGAGTAGCTGGGACTATAGATGTGTGCCACCATGTCCAGCTAATTTTTAAATTTTTATTTGGTAGACCCAGGATTCTCACTATGTTGCCCAGGCTGGTTTTGAACCCCTGGCCTCAAGTAATCTTCCCACCTTGGCCTCCCAAAGTGTTGGGATACAGGCTCCAGCCACCATGCCTCAACAGTTTTTACCTGAAATAATTGCCACTTCCAGGGCTAAGTCCAAGCATAATGATATGTACAGATCCTAGTATTCCGTTCAGGTGATACGATGCCAGCGATCACATCTCCGTCTTCTCTCACCCTCTCTCTTTCCTTTTTCTTTCCTTGTAGAAGATGCAAAAACCCATGTCTTCATCTTCTAAGTGCAGGCCATGGCACTCCTCTCACTTTCCCAAGGGATCCAGATTTCTTTTAAACGCAAATATTGACATAACCCAACTGCCAAGAGGAAGAGATTTAACCTAGCAGGTACCTCCCCTCGATTAACTGACTTGGGCCCCATTGTTTGTTTTTTGCCTTATCACGTATAGTTTGATGGATAAACTTTTTTAATTTTTTTTTTTTTTTAGCAGAGATCGGGTCTCACTATGTTTGTTGCCCAGGCTAAAATTCTTTCTACGTGAAAGCATATTTTTTTTTACTTAGATAGGTATTAACCATTAAAACCATCACATTCATAGGAGTGTGTTGCCTAAAATTTGTGTTATAAATACAATTGAAATGTTTTAAAATCTTTATAAGTAATAAAGTTTGCTACTGACTTGGGTCAGAGGCAATGGAAGTTGAAAAAAAAAAAGAAAGACCATGGCAAAATAGTTTCCCCTCATGGTGCAGGCCTGGGAAAGGTGAGCAGCTATCACTGCAGGAAAGACACAAAGCTCTACCTGGATTGTTCTCATCTATCTCCCCTGCAAAACTGCCTTGGATCAGTTGCCTTGGATCAGGGAAAGGGGAAAAAACTTGCCACCCTCAGGCCACAGGTGAAGATTCATTGCTGAGAGAAGTGAACAGAAAAAAAAATTTTCTACCTCTGAAAGAAAACCGCCCTGGACAAAGGCCATTAGAGATTTTCTATTGCTGACAGAGGGAAGATTGCTGATGATAATGCCCCACCTTCAAGACCCAGGGACACAAGATAATGCCCCACCTTCAAGACCCAGGGACACAATACCTGTGTAAGATTGAGGATGAGCCTGTAAAACAGAGGGCACTCTCCTCCACACCAGGGTAGCAAGAGTTGAGTAGAAAGTAACAGGCATTTACTTCTGTAAAACGGGTGGGGGAATGTGTGGAGAGGGCCTTCTCTAAGGCATAGGTGCAAAGAAAAGACTTAAAGCTGAAGCTCAAGCAGTTATTGAGAAAAATCTTCATACAAGCCACCAACTCAATTCAACAAATCCAGCTCAACTCCTCACTAGATTGACTCAACCACAAACACTAAGGATTTAGCTAAAGAAAGCACACGCCTAGCTGATCATGGTAGCTCAAACCTGTAATCTTAGTGCTTTGGGAAACTGAGGCAGGAGTATCACTCGAGAGCAGGAGTTTGAGACCAACCTGGGCAACAATAGTGAGACCCTGTTTCTCCAAAAAAAAAAAAAAAAAAAGGGTTAACATTCACCAGGCATGGTGCCACATGCTTGTAGTACTCACTACTTAGGAGGTAGAAGTGGGAAGATCCTTTGAGCCCCGGAAGTCCAGGCTGCAGTGAGCCAGGATTGCACTACTGAACTCCAGACTGGGTGATAGAGCAAGACCCTGTCTCAAAACAAAACAAAACAAAAAAACACTGATATGATTTGGATCTGTGTCCCCACCCAAATCTCATGTTGAAATGTAATCCCCAGGCCAGGCTCAGTGGCTCACACCTGTAATCCCAACACTTTGGGAGGCTGAGGCGGGAGGATCACTTGAGGTCAGAGTTTGAGACCAGTCTGGCCAACATAGCAAAACCCTGTCTCCACTAAAACTACAAAAATTAGCTGGGCATGGTGACTGAGGCAGGAGAATTGCTTGAACCCAGGAGATGGAGGTTGCAGTGAGCCAAGATCAAGCCACTGAATCCCAGCCTGGGTGACAGAGTGAAACTCTTTCTCAAAAATATATATATAATCCTCAAAGCTAGAGGTGGGGGGCCGGGCGTGGTGGCTCAAGCCTGTAATCCCAGCACTTTGGGAGGCCGAGACGGGCGGATCACGAGGTCAGGAGATCGAGACCATCCTGGCTAACACGGTGAAACCCCGTCTCTACTAAAAATACAAAAAACTAGCCGGGCGAGGTGGCGGCGCCTGTAGTCCCAACTACTCGGGAGGCTGAGGCAGGAGAATGGCGTGAACCCGGGAGGCGGAGCTTGCAGTGAGCTGAGATCCGGCCATTGCACTCTAGCCTGGGCGACAGAGCGAGACTCCGTCTCAAAAAAAAGAAAAAAAAAAAAAGTACAAAAATTAGCAGGGTGTGGTGGCAGGTGCCTGTAATCCCAGGTACTCAGGAGGCTGAGGCAGGAAAATCACTTGAACCCGGGAGGCAGAGGTTGCAGTGAGCTGAGATCGCACCATTGCACCCCAGCCTGGGCAACAAGAGCGGCAAGTCCATCTCCAAAAAAAAAAAAAAAAAAATTCTTGGAAATATTGGGGGTGATAGTGATTTTTCTCATTACACAGAAGATGTGCATTCAAAATAATTTAATGATTTTATTTATGATCATCATATCTGCCTACAAGATTGGTGGAAACATTAAACTAGAACAAAAATACAGGGAAAAAGCCGCTTGTATCAGGTGATCCAAAAATATTATTTTAATAATTAGCTAATGGCTGGGCACAGTGGCTCATGCCTGTAATCCCAGCACCTTGGGAGGCTGAGGTGGGCGGATCACTTGAGCTCAGGAGTTCAAGACCAGCCTAAGCAACATGGTGAGACCCTGTCTCTACTAAAAATACAAAAAAATAGCTGGGCATGGTGGCACATGTCTGTAGTCCCAGCTACTCAGGAGGCTGAGGTAGGAGGATCACTTAAGCCCAGGGGGCAGAGGTTGCAGTAAGCTGAGATCCTGCCACTGCACTCCAGCTTGGGTGACAGAGCGAGACCCTGTCTCAAAGAAATATATATATATCAAAAAATACGTATGTGTATATTACTAATTAGTTAAAGTGTAAAGACCCTAACATAGATCTTTCACTTCTTATTTTCCCTTAAGCAAGATTGTTCTCTTCTATTTCAGGCACTTTTACATGCATTTTCTCATTTAACTCTGACCACAAACTTTTAAGGAAGGTACCATTACTGTTTTCCAGATAAGGAAACTCAGGCTTAGAGAAATGAAGTAATTTGCTAAAGTCACCAAGTAAGCAAATGACAGAGCTGGATTTGTGTCCAAAGTCCTTGCTATTAATCATGACTCTTTAGTACTTCTCCCCTAGCCTCCTGTGCCTTCCCCCTCTTCCTGTTTCTGTACCACCCATCCTTTAAAATTCAACTCAGGACCTTCCTTTTCCTGAAAGCCTCTGGACTCCAGTTCAACCCCCCGCCCCTGTGAACTCACTGTCCTCTTTTATTGCCTGAGCTATTCATGTGTCAGTGATATGGCATCTTCTGTATTTCTCTCTAATATTACTGTTTGTCATACTGTTGTCTTTTAATGTAGCCTGGAGGGGGAAAAAAAGTGTGTACAAAGGTGACAGTAGAGGACTAGGCGCAGTGGCTCATGCCTGTAATCCCAGCACTTTGGGAGGCTGAGGCGGGTGGATACCCTGAGGTCAGGAGTTCAAGACCAGCCTGGCCAACATGGTGAAACGTGGTCTCTACTAAAAATACAAAATTAGCTGGGTGTGACGGCACACACCTGTAATCCCAGCTACTTGGGAGGCTGAGGCAGGAGAATCACTTGAACCTGGGAGGCAGAGGTTGCAGTGAGCTGAGATCACACCACAGCACTCCAGCCTGGGCGTCCGTCTCGGAAAAATAAATAAATAAATAAATAAATAAATAAATAAATAAATAAATAAA
>NC_045439.1:82414630-82490423 GCF_002776525.5 Piliocolobus tephrosceles
AAATAAATAAATAAATAAATAAATAAATAAATAAATAAATAAATAAATAAATACATGTTCTTTCTCTCTTGTCTCTCCTCCTTCCTGTGGCTCTCCCCTCTTTTTCTTTTCCTAAATTTAGATTCAATGTTTATCCTACCATGCTGTGTTCCTTGTTTCTTTGTACCTTCTAGGCTCCAGATGCAGTCTCATCTTCTGATCCTTTACCTGGAGGCCAGAGGTAAGCTCAACAGGGTGGGACCAGGGGCTGGCCGGGGTTAGGTTTGGGCTGAGGGAACCAGAAAGGAACCCCTAGGCAAAACTTAACCAATCTGTGTCCACAGGCCACCTGCAGCCCAGGACGGCTTTGAATGCAGCCCAACACAAACTCCTAAATTTTCTTAAAACATTAAGAGATTTTTTTTTGTGATTTTTTTTTTTTAAGCTCATCAACGGTCATTAGTGTTAATGTGTTTTATACATGGCCTAAGACAATTCTTCTTGTAATGTGGCCCAGGAAAGCCAAAAGATTAGATACCCCTGCCCGAGGCCATATTTAAGGCATGAGAACAGAGGTCCAAACTGGTGAAGTCAAATCTGTTCTCAGGTCCAAGAGGCCAGAAACAAATGGGCAACCAGGTCATAGAGTTTCAACACAAATACTAATTGCATGTGAAAACATCCACCAACGAAAGAGAATCATGGTTTGGAAAGTTTATTGGTATATTAGCTGCCATAACAAAAGACCATAGACTGAGTGGTTTAAACAACAAGACATTTTTTCTCACAGTCCTGGAGGCTGGAAATCCAAGATCAGGCCGCCACCATGGTTAGGTTCTGGTAAGGGCTCTCTTTGGCTTTTAGACAGTGCCTCCTCTCTGTGTCCTCATGTGATGGAGAGGAAGAGTAAGCTCTCTGGTATCTCCTCTTCTTTTTTTATCTTTTTTATAGAAATGGAGTCGTCTTATGCTGGCCAGGCTGGTCTCAAACTCCTGGCCTCAAGTGATCCTCTTGCCTCAGCCTCCCAAAGTGCTGGGATTACTGGCATGAGCCATGGTGCCCAGCCATGTTGTAAGGTCACAGAATCCCATCATTAACACCTCACCCTGGTGACCTCATCTAAACCTAATTACCCCCAAAGGCCCCCATCTCCAAATACCATCACACTGGGGGTTAGGGCTCCAAAATATCTATTTTGGCAGGATGCAAATATTCAGTACTTAATTCGCAACTACAACACAGCTTTTATTTTACTTTAATCTGTGCAAATTTGACCATTAAGAAAAGATCTTTTTACCATCTTACCCCATTCAGAATGGCTATTATTAAAAGGTCAAAAAATAGCAGAAGCTGGTGAGGTTGTGGAGAAGAAGGAATGCTTATACACTTGGTGGGAGTGTAAATTAGTGCAAACATTGTGGAAGACAGTGTGGCGATTCCTACAAGATCTAATGACAAAAATACCATTTGACCCAGCAATCCCATTACTGGGTGTGTAACCAAAGGAATATAAATCATTCTATTATAGATACATGCACGAGGGCGCGGTGGCTCATGCCTGTAATCCCAGCACTTTGGGAGGCTGAGGCAGGCGGATCACTTGAAGTCAGGAGATCAAGATCAGCCTGGCCAACATACAAAACTCTGTCTCTACTAAAAATACAAAAATTAATGGGGCATGATGGCGCACGCCTGTAAATCCCAGCTACTAGGGAGGCTGAGGCAGGATAATTGCTAGAACCCAGGAGACGGAGGTTGCAGTGAGCCAAGACCGCGCCACTGCACTCCAGCCTGGGCGACAGAGTAAAAAACTCTGTCTCACACACATACACAAAAAAGACACCTCATGCCTGTAATCCCAGCAATTTGGGAGGCCGAGGCAGGCGGATCATGAGGTCAGGAGAGATCAAGACCATCCTGGCTAACGGTGAAACTCCGTCTCTACTAAAAATACAAAACTAAAATTAGCCGGGCGCGGTGGCAGGCACCTGTAGTCCCAGCTACTTGGGAGGCTGAGGCAGGAGAATGGTGTGAACCCGGAAGGCGGAGCTTGCAGTGAGCCAAGATCATGCCACTGCACTCCAGCCTTCCAGCCTGGGTGACAGAGCAAGACTCTGTCTCAAAAAAAAAAAAGACACGTGCAGATGTATGTTCATTGCAGCACTATTCACAATAGCAAAGACATGGAATCAACCTAAATGCCCATCAATGACACATTGGATAAAGGTCAGGTGGTACATATACACCATGGAATACTATGCAGCTGTAAATAAAAGAATAAGATTATGTCCTTTTCAGGGACATGGATGGAGCTGGAGACCATTCATTATCCTTAACAAACTAAGGCAGAAACAGAAAACTAAATACCACATGCTCTCAATGATAAATGGGAGCTAACTGATGAAAATACATGGATACACAGAGGAGAACAACACACAGTGGGGCCTGCAGGAGGGTGGGAGGAGGGAGAGGATCACGAAAAAGAACTAATGTAACAAACCTGCACATGTACTCCTGACCTTAAAATAAAAGTTAAGAAAAGGAAAGCTGGGCAGGGTGGCTCACCCCTATAATCCCGGCATTTTGGGAGGCCTAGGCGGGTGTATTATTTGAGGTCAGGAGTTCAAGACCAGCCTGGCCAGCACGATGAAACCCCATCTCTACTAAAAATAAAAATAAAAATAAGACGAACCAGGCATAGTGGCGCACACCTGTAATCCTGGTTACGCAGGAGACGGGGGCACGAGAGTCACTTGAACCCAGGAGACGGAGGTTGCAGTGAGCTGAGATCACGTCGCTGCACTCCAGCCTGGGTGACAGAGTGAGACCCTGTCTAAAAAAAAGTAAAATAAAAGTTCAAAAAAGGAAAGATTTTTTAGAAACCCAACTTTGTTTCTAAGCAAGTGAAATATATGTATATGTCACACAAAACACAAAATTCACTTGAGACATAAGGTGCAAGGATACTTGACTCATCAGTTTATAGATCCCTGTGTATCCTCCCATGCATTTGATTCAGAAATCGAAACAGAATATTTAGTCTGCTTTTTAACAAATTTGGAGCAGCAGGTTCTTTGCTGATACCATATTTCTTCTTGTCAAGAGCTGTTTTTTCCTCAAGGGAAATGAACATTATGTCTGTGACATTGATTGTCTTACAAAGAGAAATTAGAAGGAGACCCTTTTCCCAAATGACAAGTCCCAAGTTTGAATTTTTCGTCAAAAGGAGATCTCTTTGTGATTAACAAAACTCACAGGATGATATGGCCCATTTTCCAAGGAAAATTGCTGTTCAGGTCCGTTGCATATAATACGTTACATGTATATCACATACAGTAAGTTATATATTACATAGTAAGTTAATAGGGGTCATTGGAGGCAAATTTGTTGATTATAAGTAGGTAAGTAAGCCTTTTTGCCAAATAACTCTAAAGTTCAAACCAAAAAATTATTAATGTATTCGTTAATAATTATATAGTCGAATTAAATGCTAAATACATTTTCTCCATTTAAGGTATTATCTTTTTAAAATTCACCTTCTAAATATCTCTTACCTCTATTTAATTAATTAATTAACTTATTTTATAGACAGGGTCTCACTCTGTTGCCCAGACTGGAGTACAGGGGCATGATCATAGTTTACTGTAGGCTTGAACTCCTGGGCTCAACCAATTCTCCCACCTCAGCCTCCTGAGTAGCAGGGACTCAGGCATGCACTGCCACATTTTGCTAATTTTTTAAATTTTTTGTAGAGATGGGAGGCTCACTATGTTGCCCAGGCTGGTTTCAAACTCCTGGCCTCAAGCAATCCGCCTCCCAAAGTGCTGGGATTATAGATGTGAGCCACCACGCCCTACCTCAGTATCCCTTATCTTCAAAAAGGTCTGCAGCACACAGTAGCTCTTAATAAGTGTTAGATATTATTACTACTATTATTATTATTGTCATCTTTTAGGAACACTGCTGGAGATAAGAAAGAAGTATTAGACAAAGAATAGCACTCTGGAGGGGAGGGTTGAAGGGGAAAGAGGGTTGAAAAATTACCTATTAGGTACTATGTTCACTCTTTGGGCAATAGGTGTGCTAGAAACCCAGTCACCACTAGTGTGCAATAAATCCATGTAACAAACATGCACAGGTATCCCCTGAATCTAAAATAAAATTAAATTAATAAAAACTAATAGTACTCTGAGGAGTCATATTTTTGTAAATATGCACATGGCCAGCTGGATGCTACCTGCCTGAGAGGCCAGCACAGGAACATGGCACCATGGAGCCCAGCCAAGAATGTTGATGCATCAGTAAGATGGTGTCAAGCTCTGTGTCAGAGCACTGAATAGGGTCAGTGGAATCTGACAGAGATTTACAGGGGAGAGAGAAAATGCTCACAGAAACTATGCTCTAATATGATCACCAGAAAACTCAACTATTATTATTATCATTATTATTATTATTTGAGACAGGGTCTTGCTCTGTCACCCAGGCTGGAGTGCAGTGGTGCAATCATAGCTCACTGCAGCCTCAAACTCCTGGGCTCAAGTGATCCTCCCACGTCAGCCTCCTGAGTAGCTGGGAATACAGATGCATACCACTATACCCAGGTAATTTTTGTTTTGTTTTGTTTTTTAATAGAGATGGGGTCAGCTGGGAGCGGCAGCTCACACCTGTAATCCCCACACTCTGGGTGGCTGAGGCAGGAGGAAAGCTCAGGAGTTCGGGACCAGCCTGGCCAACATGGCAAAACCCCACCCCTACTAAAAATACAAAAATTAGCCACTGTGGTGGGCACTTGTAGTTCCAGCTACTCGAGAGACTGAAGCGGGAAAATTATTTGAACCCAGGAGGCAGAGGTTGCAGTGAGCTGAGATCGTGCCACTGCACTCCAGCCTAGGTGACAGAGTGAGACCCCATCTCAAAATAATAATAATAATAATAATAATTTAAATAAATAAACAAATAGAAACAGGGTCTCACTATATTGACCAGGCTGGTCTCGAACTCCTGGCCTCAAGTGGTCCTCCTTGCCTCGATCTCCGAAAGTGCTGGGATTACAGGCATGAGCTACCATGCCTGGCCTCAATTTTTATTAATAATGTCAGTTAACTTTTATTGAGAGTTTACTACGTGCCAATCTCTGAGCCAAGGGCCTTCCATGCATTATCTCACTGAATCCTCTCAAACCTCTATGAAGTAGTTACTGCTTTTTAAAAACCCTATTTACAAAAATGGGGTCTTAGAGAGGTAAAGCAACCTGCCCAACTGCTGTTGAGTAGAAATCTTAGATGTGAATCCAGACAGTTAGGTATTTTCTCAATTAGGGTCACAACAAAGTAGGTAACTTCTAGACTTGCCCCAGGCACTGGTAAAACCCCAGAGGACACTGACAGAGGCATTGCAACTGCGGAACTGAGTCAATCCCCAGTCACATCTCAAGAGGCTGTTCCAGTTCCGGAAAATGTCTTCCACTAACAGTGCTGCAATGAAGATAGGTGTATTATAAATCGAAGTTCTCCTGAAATAAGTTAAGATAACTCTAATAGCAGGGAAGGGCCGCCAGGCTGGCGCCAGCTTTGAAGTTACCAACTCCGCCCATGATTCAGTCCACAGGCTGAGTTCTCAAGAACCTTTCCAAGTGGCGGGTCTGCTGACTGTGGCATTAAAAACTGGAAGGCGGCCTGTGAGAAGATAGAATGCAATGGTGCAGTCACCTTCTTGCTTCACTCTTTTCCCCTCCACCTCAGCAAGCAGTTCCAACCCAGTCCTTTCCACGAGAAATCACTGTCCGGAGTGCACGAGGGAATGGGGCCCAACCTGGTGAAATGGGGGCAGGGGAGGCGGGGCCGTGATAGAGGCAGGCTCGGTCATGAGGGAGAACAGCACAGATGAATAGGAAGCCAGCAGAGAGCGTCTTCAGAGCCAAAGCCCCACCTCTTTTCCCTTGGCTCTCTCCTCCAGTTTTCCTCTCTCCAGCCTGATCAAAACCTGTCCTTAAGAAATCTAATTCAACGCCGGGCGCGGTGGCTCACGCCTGTAATCCCAGCATTTTGGGAGGCAGAGACGGGCGGATCACGAGGTCAGGAGATCAAGACCATCCTGGCTAACACGATGAAATCCTGTCTCTACTAAAAATACAAAAAATTAGCCGGGCGTGGTGGTGGGCGCCTGTAGTCTCAGCTACTTGGGAGACTGAGGCAGCCCAGGAGGCGGAGCTTGCAGTGAGCCGAGATCGTGCCACTGCACTCCAGCCTGGGCAACAGAGTGAGACTCCATTCCCCTCCTCCAAAAAGAAAAGAAAAAAAAAAGAAATCTAATTCAAGCCTCACCTGGAGCACCAAAAAATTAAAAAATTAGAATTGAATCGGCTGCCTCACTATAAACCAAAGTCAGAAAGTAGCCCACGTGGGGACCAGAGGTGGTGGCTCATGCCTGTAATCCCAGTACTTTGGGAGGCCAAAGCGGGCAGATCACCTGAGGTCAGGAGTTCGAGACCAGCCTGGCCAACATGGTGAAATCCCGTCTCTACTAAAAATACAAAAATTAGCAGGGCGTAGTGGTGCACACCTTTAGTCCCAGCTATTCAGGAAGCTGAGACAGGAGAACTACTTGAACCTGGGAGGCGGAGGTTGCAGTGAGTAGAGATTGTGCCACTGCACTCGAGACTGGGCAACAGAGCAAGACTCCTCCATTTCAAAAAAAAAAAACAGAAAGTAGCCCATGTGGGTCCTGTACTCTGTTAAAAGCAGCAGTCCCCAACCTTTTTGGCACCAGGGATCGGTTTTATGGAAGACAATTTTTTCCATGGTTTTGCGATGATTCAAGCACATTATATTTATTGTGCTCTTTATTTCTATTATCGCATTGTCATATAGAATGAAATAATTATACAATTCACCATAATGTAGAATCACTGGGAACCCTGAGCTTGTTTTCCTGCAACTAAACAATCCCGTCTGGTGGTGATGGGAGACATTGATGGCTCATCAGGCATTAGGTTCTCATAAGGAGTGCGCAATCTAGATCCCTCTCATGTGCAGTTCACAATAGGGTTCATGTTCCTGTGAAAATCTAATGCTGCCGCTGAGCTGACCAGAGGCTCCACTCAGGTGGTAAAGCAAGCAAAAAGGAGTGACTGTAAATACAGATGTAGCTTCACTCACTCGCCTGCCGCTCACCACCTGTTGTGTGTCCAGTTCCTAACCAGTACTGGTCCGTGGCCTGGGGTTTGGGGACCCCTGTGTTAAAGAACTTTTAAGAATCAGTGAGCAAGTGAAGGGAAATAGAGCATCTTGTTCAGGATTGTTTCCTGACTCCTAAAATGTGTAAAATAAAAAAATTTTGGAGGCCAGCAAGTCATCCCCAGGACTCTAAAAATTGCATCCCCTGTTGGCCCAGGCTGTGGGCCAGTGGGCCACAGTGAGTTAGACAGAACTTCTGAGCAAAGGGTCTTCATGCGCTGAAAGATTTCAGGCCTGGCCTGGCGCTGTGGTCCGTGCCTATAATCCCAGCACTTTGGGAGGCCAAGGCAGGAGGATTGCTTGAGCCCAGGAGTTCAAGACCAGCTTGTGCAACATAGGGAGATGCTGTCTCTACCAAAAATTTTAAAAACCGGGCATGGTGGTGCACATCTGTGGTCCCAGCTACGTGGAGGCTGAGGTGAGAGGATCACTTGAGCCTGGGAGTTTGAGGCTGCAGTGATCTCTGATTGTGCCACTGCACTCCAACCTGGGCAACGCAATGAGACCCTGTCTCAAAAAAAAAAAAAATTCAGGCCTGTGAGGACTAAGCCCTGATTTTTATATCTGCCCAAATTCCTACCTACGGGGTCTAGGGAGTCATACCCTATAAACCATAAAATATCATCAGATGGGTTTTATTTGACCCTATATATTGTGACTTACTTTTCAGTCTGACTCTGGCATAACATTATGAAACAAGGAAAAGATATTTAACCCCAAAATACATTTCCTTGCCATACCTTGAAATTGCCCCGCAAAGTCTCTTGGGGGAAGAGTCCACATCCTATAGAGAATCTCTTTTCCCCTTTGTTTTCCTTCCTTTCTTTCCAGATTCAGGAGACAATCAGCTAAGAGCCAGGTGCCCTTTTAGGTCTGATAAGAAACATTTTACAAGGTACTCTCTCTCTCTCTGAAGTCTGCTATCTAACATATTCTTCTGCACAATAAAACTTGGTCTCCACAATTCTTTATCTTAACCTGAACATTCCTTTCCATTGATCCCAGGTCTTCAGATAAACTCAATGAATTATCAACCAGAAAATGTTTAAATTTACCTCTTGCCTGGAAGCCACCCGCCTTGAGTTGTCAGGCCTTTCTGAACCAAACCATATTCTGAAATGTATCTGATTGATGTCTCATGCCTCCCTAAAATACATAAAACCAACCTGTACCGACTGCCTTGGGCACATGTTCTTAGGACCTCCTGAGGGCTGTGTAATGGGCCATGGTCATTCATGTTGACTCTTTTCATCGACACCTGCATGGGCCCCAAGCTACAGAATGTGTGAAGCTAACACTAAACACCATACCATCTATACCATGTTCCCAGGGGCTCCCTCTCTGCTCCTACCACTGATTTTTTTTTTTTTTTTTTGGAAATGGAGTCTTGCTCTGTCGCCCAGGCTGGAGTGCAGTGGCGCAATCTCGGCTCACTGCAACCTCCACCTTCCGGGTTCAAGCGATTCTCCTGCCTCAGCCTCCTGAGTGGCTGGGATTACAGGCACACACCACCACATCCGGCTAATTTTTGTGTTTTTAGTAGAGACAGGGTTTCAACATGTTGGTCAGGCTGGTCTCAAACTCCTGATCTCATGATCAGCCCGCCTCAGCCTCCCAAAGTGTTGGGATTATAGGCATGAGCCACCGTGCCCGGCCCCTAGCAGTGATTTATAAGCCTCACTTATACAACCCAGGTCCCAGAACAGTAGATTACTGGCTCCGCCAGTTGGAACGTATGACGCACCTTTCTGGGCCACAGAGCGAGAGGTCTAGATTAAGCCTTCTCTGCTGCTATGGACTGATATGTGTCCCTTTCCCCCAAAAAATTTATATGTTGAAGTCCTACCCTCTATGTGACTTTATTTGGACTAAGAAAGTAGTTAATGTTATATGAGGTCATAGGTAGAACCCGAATCAGATAGGATTAGTCTCCTTATAAGAAGAAACACCAGAGAGCTTGCTCACTCTAGCGCCCTCTGCCCTTTGAGGACATAGGGAGAAGGTGACACAGTCTGCAAGCTAAGACGAGAGCCCTCACCAGAAAGTGAATTGGCTGGCCCCTTTATCTTGGACTTCCAGCCTCCAAAACTGTGAGAAAACATGTGTCTGTTATTTAACTCACCCAGTCTGTAGTAGCTTGCTACCGCAGCCCAAGTGGACTAAGTCGTCTGCCTACTCTCTAATGCCTCAACATTTATATTTGGAGCGTTCAACTGAACGGACACACCGTCTAGGCCCACTCCTACTCACACCAGATTTCTTTCTGTCGTATATCTTTTATTCTACACAAATGGACACAACACTGCTTTCTCCCATATGCCATTGCTCCGTTGCCATGATTTGGATATTATATCACAAATGAGACAGATTCTGTGAGACAAGAATACTTGGAAGATCCAGATACACCTTGGGGCCTTGGAAGTAGCAGAGAATCTTCTTTTGTGACCTGTCTTGGCCTCAGGGTCTCATCAGAAAGGAGGTTAGCTTGAGAGAGCTCCATAAAAATGATCATGTTATTTTGGGGTAGAAGGATATTTTTTAACAGCCTTCTACAAATTAGCAAGTTAGCTGGCTCCCTCTGAGGAGATTTAGATAAAGAGATTATATTTAATGAGGGGAAAGAAGATTCACAAACCCTGGGTAGAAAAGTTTAGGGACCAGAGTTGACCTCTACCCATAGACTGTGAAGCTGAGATCAACAAACCAGAATGACTGACTTGACAGTTTTTTCTTTTCGTATCTCCCAGAAGATGGAAAACAACAATAAAGTACTTGATGCTGGTACAGCAAAAGACTTGGCAAAGGTTAGTAAACGATTGTAAAGCAGTTAAGATAAAACCTTAAATTATTAACTGGTTATCTTGGAATTTAAGGAGCAAGGCCCCAGGGATATGACACCTGATTAGTTCTGTATGTGTGAGCTGGGCCAGGGTGGGGAGAGTTGCAGAAAGAAGTGGTCACAGGAGGATGCCCTACTAGAAATGGTTGGGCAGGAGAGGATGGGGGTATGGGGTAGTGAGCAGACAAAAGAGGCTGGAGAACTCTGTTGATTGACAACTGTGCTTATATCAGTGTCCCGCCTTGGGGTAGCCATGATGCTGAACATTAATCACAAAGATTTCTGCCCTTTCCGAACTGGTATATAACCAACTGCTTAGGAGAGGGCGCTAGAAAGAGACCACTGGGTCTTTCTTGGAAATTGTTATGAAGTGTTATCAGATTTGTGTTTGGGGTATTGTCCAATCTTAACCTACTGCCTCATTAAAATGTTGAGCCTTTGGAAATGTTTTAGTGTCACCATCTGTTCTGTAGAATTACAAGATGGCTCTGTTGTCTAGTGGCTCCACCTTTATCACCTTGGTGATTTCCAGGAAGGCAGGCCCCCAAATCACTCAGCATAGTCTCAACGGCTTTTTCTTTAGAGCCCACTGAAATTCGCTGGCGTTTCCTTTGCCAAAAATAGCTATTCATATATATCTGAATAATTTATGACTGTGGTTTATATTTAAATAAAGCACTTCAATACATTTTTTTCTTTTCTACGAGTCATGAAATCTGCCCTGTGGCTTTCTGAGCTGCAGGGCAGCAAGCTAAAGGTAATAGAAGATGACACTGGCAATATGTGCAAGGACAGAGATTGCAGAAGCCTCTGTTAAAGAATCAGAAATCCCTACTTCTTTTTGGGCATGTGGGTGTGAGCTGTTGAAGCAGAGATGAGTTGCTTAATAGTTAAAGCCAATTTTACCTTCTTGAGCATGGAGCCAAGGCTGGGGCCAGGTTTACAAACACAACACAAAAGTAGGACCTCTTGCCTATGTTGTGGTGCTATGCTGTGAAGAATGTTTCGGTGGTCAATTGTTGGTTGTCTCCTGTAACCACACTGTTTAGGGTGACATTACTTATATAACCTTGATTACATGAAGTAAAGATTAAGAGAACTATAACATGTCTAGGGATTCATCCAATCCAACCCCTTTATTTTACAGATGGGGAAACTGAGGCCCAGAATAGGATGTGATTTGATGTGCCTGTCGTGGGTTGAATAACGACCCCCTAAAAGAAATGTCCAAGTTCTAATCCCTGGAACCTTAAACATTGTCTTATTTGGAAAAAGGGTCTTAGCAGATATAATTAAGCTAAGGGTCTCATGATAGGATTATCCTGGACTTAGGGCAAATTCTACATCCAATGGCAGGTGTCCTTGTAAGAGAAAGGCAGAGGGATATTGAATACAGAGACACAGAAGAGAAAAAAGTGATGTGAAGATGGAAGTAGAGATGGAATTAGGTAAGCCACAAGGCAAGGAATGCCTGGAGCCACCAGAAGCTGAAACAGGCAAAAAGGAGGGAACCTTTGGAGGATGTGTGATTCTCCCAGCACCTTGATATCAGACTTCTAGCTTCCAGAATGATGAGAGAACAAATTTCTTTTGTTTTAAGCTACATGTTTAGGGTAATTTGTTACAGCCACGCCAGGAAACTAACACAATGCACAAAAGGTAGAACCAGGCTAGAGCCCAAATCTCTGGACTCCCTCAGTCTTGTGTTTCCCTGCCTCCATTTCACATGCTCTGAGTCCTGATCTTGTCGAAGATGTAAAAAGCATTCACGCTCCTTGCTGTTAAGAACACAACTTCTGAAATGAAGGCAATGAGGAACATTACAGATGCTGCTGTTTCCATGAGTTGATGCTTAGCCCATCTAACAGCTACGCTTTCTGAGCTTGGAAGTAATAAATTTGACTGTGGTATTAAGCTTTAGGAAATCAAGCTGAGATCTGGAAGAGAGAAACTGATCAAAGATAGCCAGAAAGGTTAGCCAGTTGACTGCAACAAAATACACAGAAAGCAGATAACAAAACCTACCTCACGAGGTGTTTATGCAATAAACAAGTATTTATTGAGCAGACACTGTGTGCCAGACATTCATCTAGGCTCCTTGATCTCAGTGGGAATAATGGGATCTCACAGTGGCACAGGCTAATGGCAGCGTATAAATGCCAGACAGTATGGTTACGGTTGTGGAAATGAGGCACAAGGCCTGTGTGGTAGTCAGTGGTTTGAGCTGCAGGCATCCTTGTCATTGGCTAAGTGCTTATGGTCTCCCCAGAATTGAAACAATGAGCGTCTACAAAGTCTTAATTGAAAAAAACAGTCTAGGTGTGGTGAGCAGAAATCTTACCTGAGGCACCACAACAGAGAGTACACTGAATAACTTTTGTTTCTTTCTCCAGATCCCTTCTCCCTTGTTCTCCATCTTGCTCTGACCTGTGTGGACTGTGTCACTAGACTGTCTTGCCCTTTGGCTTCTGCTTGGGTTTAGCCAATGGGAAGCACTGGCAGGAGGTTGAATGCCTTTCAGTCTATTTCCCCAGCCACCCCAGGGCTTGCTCAACGGACTCATAAACAACGTGGCCATGGTAGCAGGGTGAGAAGTTATGCATGGGCTCTGCCATAGGGATTTCTCACCAAGGCTAATCTGGCTACTCCCACTGGTGATTGCTGAATCTACCAATAGCAAAGGTCAACGATGAGTCCCTAGTATGGCAGCATTTCTCAGCAGCACCAGTCAGTCACCTGATGGCAGGTTGATTACATTGCCCCCTAATGGAGGAAGGAGGCAGCAGTTCCTCAGTGGATTTAACACTCATCCTAGATATGATGCCTCTTAATACTTCAATGTCCCACATCAAAAAGTAAAGGAAGACTATAGCAACACGGTTCAATCAGAACCATTAATAGTTCACAAACTTAACAGTGAAGGTGTAAGTCATGCTATAAGGTAAAGAGCTATGAGTAGTTGAAGGGCTGACTGAGAGAATAGGGAATGTGAAATGGATAGGGGAAGAAGGAAATTATCAACACCAACTACTGCCTCATCACCAATTAAGAAATGAGATTTTGGCCAGTCACAGCGGCTCATGCCTGTAATTCCAGCACTTTAGGAGGCCAAGGTGGGTGGATCACAAGGTCAGGAGTTCGAGACCACCCTGGCCAATATGGCAAATCCCGTCTCTACTAAAAATACAAAAATCAGCCAGGTGTGGTGGCGGGCACCTATAATCCCAGCTACTTGGGAGGCTGAGGCAGGAGAATTGCTTGAACCCGGGAGGCAGAGGTTGCAGTGAGCTGAGCTGAGATTGTGCCATTGCATTCCAGTCTGGGTGACAAGAGTAGGAATCCATCTCAAAAAAAAAAATAAATAAAAAATGAGAGATTTTAATAGCTAAACATATTTTTCCCTGATTTGTTTTATAGATGTACAACTAATATACAGACTTTCTTCTCCTCTGTCCTCTACTCTTTCATTTAGGGTGAGTTGATGGTAGCTAACCTCGTAACTTAGTTTTTAGGTTATAGGATACCAAAGGAAGGTTGTGACTGAAAAGGAAAAAGAAGGAGCATCATAAAGAGTAGACAAATGACTGATAAGACTTTGGGTCTCTCCTTCCAAGGAAGATAGTGAGGGCATCTTCATTTGCAAGACAGATAGTCACAGAACTGAGGTGAAAGCATTGTGTTGTCATTCTCATTGTTTGAAAATTAATGTGGGTGAAAGGCTACGTATGGATGCTGAGCACCTGAAGCAGTGAACTGCACCAGACTATCCACTAGCAACGCAGGATCTCTCTTCTGTGATCCCCCAAGAGTTCGGAAGTCTGGAGCATTTCTTAGTTTTGCTACCATTTTCCATGCTAGATGCCATAAATGAGAGGTACTTCTGTGGGATTTGGAGAATGGAAGAGAGGCAGAGTATTATTATTTTTCCCTCGGTAGCAGGGGACAGATATATACATTTCAGCAGATATGGATGAAACTAGGGGCACAGCAATAAATAAGAGAGAGGTTTAAAAGTTAATAAAATAATTCTATTAACAGCATTTAAAAACTTAAAGAAAAAGACCGATTTATAGGAAAATATCTTACTACATCTGGCTCAAGAAGAAATTGAAAGTCCCCCAAATCCTATTACTGTTAATCAAATTGAAGAACTCATGAAAAATCTGTCAACAGACTTACGTTTTCACCTGTGAAAAATTAACTGTTATAATAATTCTCTTGGCCGGGCGCGGTGGCTCAAGCCTGTAATCCCAGCACTTTGGGAGGCCGAGACGGGCGGATCACGAGGTCAGGAGATCGAGACTATCCTGGCTAACACGGTGAAACCCCGTCTCTACTAAAAAATACAAAAAACTAGCTGGGCGAGGTGGCGGGCGCCTGTAGTCCCAGCTACTCCGGAGGCTGAGGCAGGAGAATGGCGTAAACCCGTGAGGCGGAGCTTGCAGTGAGCTGAGATCCGGCCACTGCACTCCAGCCTGGGCGACAGAGCGAGACTCCGTCTCAAAAAAATAATAATAATAATAATAATAATAATTCTCTTTCTGGAGAATTAGAAAACTGGGTAAAAGATATGAAACAATGGCTTTCAGACATTGGACAACAGGCAACATATAACTATGATCTCTGAGAGAAAGAGAACAAATGAGGTGAGCCCTGGGATTGCCCAGTTTACAAAGACAGAGAACACCAGAAATCTGCAGAGGAATCTTTTTGAGTCTTTGGCTGAGAAGTAACCTATGTATGCATCCAGTGAAACACAATGAAGCCAGGTAAAGGACCACTAGAATGTAGTAAACTAAACAATTTCTGGAGCTCACACAGGGCTGTGAATAGTTTGTGTTACTACTGGCCAGAAGGATCATGCTTTAGTTAGTAAGCCCTAAAAGTTTGAAAATAACCCCAAGTAATTTTTTTTTTTTTGAGCCGGAGTCTCGCTCTGTTGCCCAGGTTGGAGTGCAGTGGGATGATCTTGGCTCACTGCAACCTCTGCCTCTGGGTTCAAGTGCGTCTCCTGCCTCAACCTCCCCAGTAGCTGGGATTACAGGGTGCACCACCATGCCAGGCTAATTTTTGTATTTGCAATAGAGACAGGGTTTCACCATGTTGGCCAGGCTGGTCTGGAACTCCTGACCTAGTGATCCACCTGCCTCAACCTCCCAAAGTGCTTGGATTACAGGTGTGAGCCACCACGCCCGGCAACCCCAAGCAATTTTAACCACATACCACAATAATGTCAACATTCTAAAGAAATACCACAATATCAACACCTAATGATGTAAAATTCATGGAGTCTGGCATACAAGAAAATAATTACCAGATGTGTAAAGAGGTAGAAAAATATAACCAATAACCAAAAGGAAAATCAATCAGTATAAATAGATCTAAAAACTCTAGGAAGATGGAATTAGCAGACAAGAACCTTAAGACAGCTAACATAAATATTATAAATATTCTTAAGAATGTAAAAGGCAGCCAGAGATTACATGCCTGTAATCTCAGCACTTTGGGAGGTCAAGGTGGGAGGATTGCTTGAGCCCAGGAGTTTGAGACCAGTCTGGGCAACATAAAGAGACTCCATTTCTACCAAAAAAATTTAAATTAGTTGGGCACAGTGACATGCGCCTGCAGTCCCAGCTACTTGGGAGACTGAGTGGGGAGGATCACTTGAGCCCAGGAGGTTGAGGCTGTAGTGAGCCCTGAACACACCACTACACCCTAGCCTGGGTGACAGAGTGAGCCCTTGTGTCAAAAAGAAATATATATATATTTCAAAAAGAAATATATATATATTCTTCTATATATATATAGAAGAAAACATAAACATAATAAGGAGAGAAACACAATACAAAAAGACATAAATGGAACTTCTAGAGATTAAAAATATAATATCTGATACAAAAAAATAGACTGGGTGGGATTAACTGTGAACTTGAAGATACAGCAATATAAACTATCCAAAATGCAGCACAGAGAGAAAAAGGAAAATGAATCAAACCTCAACTGGCCAGGCACAGCGGCTCACGCCTATAATCCCAGCAATTGGGAGGCCAAGGTGGGTGGATCGCTCGAACCCAGGAATTTGAGACCAGCCTGGACAATATAGGAGAACTTGTCTCTTATTTTTTAAAAGAAAAAAAAATTTTAAACACAAAAAATAAAACAATAAAAATAAAAACAAATCTTAACAACCTGCAGGACAATAACAAGCAGTCCAACATACATGTCCATAAGATGGACAGGAAAAATACTTTAACAGGCCCAGTGTGGTGGCTCACACCTGTAATCCCAGCACTATGGGAGGCAGAGGCAGGTGGATCACCTGAGGTCAGGAGTTCAAGACCAGCCTGGCCAACGTGGCAAAATTCCGTGTCTACTAAAAATACAAAAATTAGCTGGGCATGGTGGTGGGAGCCTGTAGTCCCTGCTACTCTGGAGGCTGAAGCAAGAGAATCGCTTGAACCCGGGAGGCGGAGCTTGCAGTGAGCCAAGATCGTGCCACTACACTCCAGCCTGGGTGACACAGCGAGACCCTGTCTCAAAACAACAAAACAACAACAAAAACAAAAAGTAGATTTCAGAGCAAGAAATATTTCCAGGGATAAAAATGATAATTTCTTTTTTTTTATAGTTTAATGTATTTTAATAGCAAACTTACAGGAACAGCACTGAAGACAGACAACATTAAACACATGTGCTTGCATGTAGGACAACTCAGAAAAGTATAGTGAATGGATAGAATCTACTATATGATAAAAATGCTACCAACACTATTTACTTGCTGTCAATAAGAAATTTACTTGTTTAAAAAAAAACCAAATGCTGGCATTGTCCAGAAAAATGTAACAGGTTTATTTACAATTATTATAAAGCTGAACTGCTGAAACTTGTTCACGGAAACATTTTAACTTGCATTAATGCTTTACGTCCTCTCATTTATACTAAAAATTCACACACAAATGAAAATGGAAAGACTGCCCCAATACCTGATTTCTGTCCCCTATTTTTGCACTAGTAATTCATATATATACTTAGGTACCTTTTGACCCTATGGGAAAAGAAACAAACAAACAAACAAACGTTCAGAACTACCAATAACAGGAAGATTTTTTTTTTTTTTTAAGAATGAAATGTTTCCCATCATAGTGGATTCTTAAGCACGTTCTCCACGTGTGCGGAGTGCTAGCTGGATATCTTTTGGCCTAATTGTTACACAGGTTGGTGTCTTCAAAAAGGCCAAGAAGATAGGCTTCACTTGCCTCCTGCAAAGCACCGATAGCTGTGCTCTGGAAGCGCAGATCTGTTTTAAAGTCCTGAGCAATTTCTTTCACCAGCCGCGGAAAGGGAAGTTTGCGAATTAGTTCAGTGGACTTGTGATAACGCCTAATTTCACGGAGTGCCACAGTTAACAGGCCTATAACGATGAGGTTTCTTCACCCCTCCAGTAGAGGGCGCAGTCTTGCGAGCGGCTTTTATAGCCAGTTGCTTCCTGGGTGTTTTACCACCGGTCAATTTGCTGGCAGTTGGCTTTGTACATGCCAAGGTATAGAGACTTCCTTACTTATCCCCTTCTCCTTCGACTGGAGCTCGGCGAGGGAGAGGTGGCGTTGGCGTTGGAGAGCGACGGTGGTGTGGCAGCGACGGCGGCTGCAAACACAACTGGATAATTTCTTTTTTCTTTTTGGAGACGATGTCTCGCCCTGTTGCAGGCTGGAGTGCAGTGGCGCGATCTCGGCTCACTGCAACCTCTGCCTCCGCCTCCCAGGTTCAAGCGATTCTCCTGCCTCAGCTTCCCAGGTAGCTGGGACTACAGGTGCTCACCACCACGCCCAGCTAATTTTTGTATTTTTTTTTTTTTTTGTAATAGAGACGGGGTTTCACCATGTTGGCCAGGATGGTCTTGATCTTTTGACCTCATGATCCGCCCGCCTCGGCCTCCCAAAGTGCTGGGATTACAGGCGTGAGCCGACATGCCTGCCCTCAATAATTTCTTAATAGTAAAAAGGTCAGGGATGTGCTCAGAGCAGGGGGCCTGAGGAATGGTTCCTCTGTTTACAACACACCCAACAGGAATCTGGGATCATTGTGAGGAGAGGTACCAAAAACTGTGGCCTTCCTATGAACAAATGCCCTACATGTGAAGGGAAAGAATAATAATAAAATAATAATAACGTCAATTCATCAGATAATGCGACAGTTTTAAATTGTATACATCTAACAACAGAGCTCCAAAATACGCGAAAGCAAAAACTGAAAGAGTTGAGAGATAGACAAAACCACCTCAATTAGATTTTCCAACATCTCAATCACTGATAGATCAAGTAGAAAGAAAATCAGTAAGGATTTAGAAAACTTGAATAACACTATAAAACACCTTGACCTAATTGACATTTATAGACATTTCATCCAACAACAGCAGAATACATATGCTTTTCAAGTCCCCTCAGGACATTTACCAAGAAAACCTGTATTCCAAGTCATAAAACAAGTCTGGATAAAAGATTGAAATTCCACAATGTTCCCTAGTAGCCACAGAATTAACTTAGAAACCAAGAACAGAAAGATATCTGGAAATTCTCTAAAAACGCCACTTATAATAGCATAAAAATATTGAACACTTAGGGATAAATTTGGGAAAAGATGTCAAATTAAAGAAGATCCAAGTAAATAGAAAGATGTGCCATTTGCATGGATTGCCAGACTCAATGTTGCAAGTCAATTCCTCCACACATTGATTTAGTCATGCAATGCCATCCCAATCAAAATCTCAGCAAGTTTTCTTGTAAAAATTGACAAGCTGATTCTAAAATGTATGTGGAGATTTTTTAAAAGGCCAAATAATTTTTAGAATAAAAATAAAGTTGGAGAAATACTACTACCTAATTTGATTACCAATATAAATCTACAGAAACTAAGACAAGGTTGTTTTGGCATAAAGATAACCATTTAGATCAATGGAACAAAAAGAGAGTTCAGAAACAGACTCACACATACATAGTCAACTGATTTTTTTTACTTTTGTTTTTTATTTTTTGAGATGGGACCTCACTCTGTCACCCAGGCCAGAGTGCAGTGGGGTGATCTCGGCTCACTGCAGCCTACACCTCCCCGGCTCAAGGGATCCTCCCACCTCAGCCTCCCGAGTAGCTGGGATGCGAGTACCCCCCACCATGTCCCACTAATTTTGTGTATTTTTAGTGCAGACAGGGTTTCACCGTGTTGCCCGGGCTAGTCTCAAACTCCTGAGGTCAAACGATCCTTTCACCTCGGCCTCCTTTCGCCTTGGCCTCCCAAAGTGCTGAGATTATAGGTGTGAGCCACTGCACCCAGCCATCAATTGATATTTGACAAAGGTCCCAAGACAATAAAATGGGGAATGAATGATCTTTTCAACAAAAAGTGCTTGAACAATTGAATAGCAGTGTATTTTTAAACAATTAAAAAATCTTACCTCTTAACTTACAGAATATACAAAAATTAACTCAAAATGGATCATAGGAGGGTTGGGCATGGTGGCTCATGCCTGTAATCCCAGCACTTTGGGAGGCCGAGGCAGGTGGATCACCTGAGGTTGGGAGTTCGAGATCAGCCTGACCAACACGGAGAAACCCCTTCTCTGCTAAAAATACAAAATTAGCTAGGCGTGGTGGTACATGCCTGTAATTCCAGCTACTTGGGAGGCTGAAGCAGGAGAATCGCTTGAACCTGGAAAGCGGAGGTTGCAGTCAGCCGAGATCATGCCATTGCATTCCGGCCTGAGCAACAAGAGTGAAACTCCATCTCAAAAATAAAAGTCATAGGCTTAAATGAAAGTTATCAAACTTAGATGTTTGTTGTCAAGAAGCCTCCACTCTGTCCACAGGGCTGCTCGAGTGTCCTCACATCATGGCAGCTGGCTTTAGTGACCCAACAGAGACAGCAAGAAGAAAGGTGCAATGCCTTGTATGACCTCACTTGGAAAGTGACACACTGTCACATCGGCCATATTCTATTTGTTAGAAAGGTCACTAAATCCAAATTTCTCTCTAATGGGGAGAAATTAAGCTCTATATCTTGAAGAAGATACTTGGAAAAGTATCAAGGAATTTGTGGATATATTTTTAAACCACCATCTGGCCACAAATTATTTGTAATTTTCTACACAATATATATTCACTCCTTTCCTAAGGGTCCCAAAAGTCTCTTCTTATTTCAGTATCAGTTCAAAATCCAGAGTCACAGCATATAAACCAGGTCCAGAGGCAGACAATGCTTTTCAGGTGTATTTCCTTAAAGACGGCTTCTTGCAATCTGAACACCTGTGAACTGGAACTAAATTATCTTCCCCAGCATACACAGACACCCACACACACCACACGGTGGTGGGACGGGCATACGATAAACACTAGAAACACTCCTGTGCAAAAAGGGGAAAACTAGGACTGGTCCATGGTGGTTCTGAGACCCAGCTAGGCAAAGTTCGGAGATTCTTTTATTAGGATTCATTCCTACTCATCCCCATGACTCTTGGTCCCTACCTTGGAGCTCTTGGTTCTGCTAAGTCATCCTTCCTTTTCCATGAGAGATAACTCATGTTTTTCAGCTGTGGAGTTTTCTGTCTGATTACAGCAGGTGGAATTTTGGGAATTCAAAAGTCTCTTCATTCATGTAGTCTTTGTCCCTTTCATTCTAAGCTGTTTCTGCCAATATGATTCTAAAATGTTGTGGATCTGTGAATCTTTTTGTGGATCCTGTGAATCTTTTTGCGGTTCATTCCGTAAGTCTAAGACAGCAGCCACAAACCTCTCTGCAATAAGGCCTTCTCAATATTGGGCTTCTGCTGAGGTGCAGTGCTCTTAAGCTTTTGAAAAGCGCCACTGTTTAATGGAGAGTATCTATAAAGCATACCCTTAAAATCTTTACAGGGCCTTTTGTCTTACTGAATGGTACTCTGAGGCTCTACCTTGGATCATTGTGACAAAGAATTTTACTTTGTCTTTAGACCATGTTTTCCCAGTAGTGCCCTAGATTTGATCTTTGCTCAGAATTCACTTCTTGGCCAGGCACGGTGGCTCATGCCTATAACCCCAGAGCTTCAGGAGGCCAAGGCAGGAGGATTGCTTCAGTCCAGGAGTTTGAGGCTACAGTGAGTTATGATCATTCCACTGCACTCCAGCCTGGACCTCAGAGCGACGCCCTGTCTCTAAAAAAACAAAAACAAAAACAAAACCCCCAAAACTGAATCTATGTCTTACATTTAGCCAGTTAGAGAGGCTGAAAGTTTTCAGACCCCTCATGTTCTGGTTCCTTCGTGTCCTTCATGTTGAATAGTTCTTGACTTATCTCTCTCCTCTTGCATTTTACTATGAACAATAAGAAGAAACCAGGAGATGCTTTCAACAGGTTGCCTGGAAATCTTTTTGCTAGATCATGCGGTTCATTTGGTACATTTTTACTTTCTACATTAGCCCAGGTGACAGTGTTGCTAAACTTTTTGCTGCTCTGTAATAATGCCCCATTTCCTCCAATTGACAGCAAGGTTTTCCTCACTTTCCTCCTTTGTGCTCTCACAATCTCCTCAAGGGCCTGAGGCTTCTTCAAGGTATTCAGACTTTGCACTAACACTTTCCTCCAAGGCTTCCCAATTCCAAAGCCACTTTCACATTTTAGGTTTTGGTTATGGCAGTGCCCCCACTTCTAGGTAACAAAATCTGTATTAGTTACTTATCACAGTGTAACAAATTACCTGAAAACTTAGCAGCTTTAAAAGACAGACATTGATTATCTGATTATCTCACTTTTTTTTTTTAAGACAAAGTTTTGCTTTGTTGCCCAGGCTGGAGTGCAGTGGTGTGATCTCGGCTCACCGCAACCTCTGCCTCCTGGGTTCAAACAATTCTCCTGCCTCAGCCTCCTGAGTAGCTGGGATTACAGGCATGCGCCATGATGCCTTGCTAATTTTTTTTTTTTTTTTTGTATTTTAGTAGAAACGGGGTTTCACCATGTCGGTCAGGCTTGTCTCGAACTCCTGATCTCAAGTGATCCACCCACCTGGGCCTTCCAAAGTGCTGGGATTGCAGGTGTGAGCCACCACGCACGGCCTCTACTTCTTTAAAAACAATTTTTTTTAGAGATGGGGTCTAGCTATGTTGTCCAGGTTGGAGTGCAGTGGCTATTCACAGGAATGATCATAGTGCACTGTAGCTTCAAACTCCTGGGCTCAGGTGACCCTCCCACTTCAACCTCCCAAGTGGCTGGACTATAGCCTTGTGCCATCAAGCCTGACTAAGCTCTACTTCTTGAAGGGAGGAGTATCAGAGAATTTGTGAACATATGAACTTGTGAATCACTGTGAGTCTTCTTGGAGCATTTGGCCAAAGAGAATTAAAGGAAAAAGAAGTTATTTGCAGCTTTGATTATATGATTAAAAATAATGTATCTAGACTCAGGACGAGGCCAGTCAACCAGAGTAGTCATGACACAGAAACAGTTAGACTTTTTGAAATTTATTTATTTTTATTTTTATTTTTGAGACGCAGTCTTTCTCTGTTGCCCAGGCTGGAGTGCAATGGTGCAATCTCGGCTCACTGCAACCTCTACCCACTGGGTTCAAGCGATTCTCCTGCCTCAGTTTCCTGAGTAGCTGGGATTACAGGTGCGTGCCACCACGCCTGGCTAATTTTTGTATTTGTAGTAGGGACAGGGTTTCACCATGCTGGCCAGGCTGGTCTTGAATTCCAGACCTCAAGTGATCTGCCTACCTCGGCCTCCTAAAGTGCTGGGATTACAGGCATGAGACACCGTGGCCAGCCTAACTGAAATTTAGAAGAAAGTTTGGAAATAAAAAAAATTCAAGTCAGATTGTTGCAATTTTTGTATGTATCGCTCCCTTTTAACTTAAAATTACATTTGAAATTTGCACATTGTACCATCATGTCAAATGCTCAAAACTAACAATGATATCAGTATAACATGGATATGTCTCTTTTCATGCTGTTTTGGCTACATTGACTCTAGAAAACATTATATACTTGATATTAGATCTTCCTCTTTTGATCTGAGAGACCAAAATAGATGCCCCTTTATCAAGTAAGATAGATCCAAAGGTTAAGGGAAGTAACTTATCTATGGGTCCAAGGTTCAAGCTGGCATAGCAAATTGCTAAATTCCTGTGGCTAAGGTCCCTAACAATAGGAGCTATGAACTCTGATTTAAAACCCAGACAGCAGTCTGATTAGACAGAGGACCAGCCTTACAAATATTCTTTTCTCAGAAGCTATTGCAGACCTTAAGCCAGTTTCAGACAGTTTACAGAGGCTGTGCACAAATTGCCTTTGTGTCCTATAGTTCACCTTTTGATGTGGAGCCAATCCCACCTCATTTTAATGCCAAAACCTTACCCCAAAGTAAACGCGGCATGTATGTTACATACATGTTTACTCATTGCACATACACTCAGTTCCCCTCATAAATATGTATGGCTTTTCCCCAAATTTGCTGAATATGTATAACACAAACTCTGTGAAGCATAAAACCCAACCTGTCCTTCCCCTCCTTGAAGAAAGAGCAGGCTGTGTGAGGTGGCTCACACCTGTAATCCCAGCCCTTTGGGAGGCTGAGGTGGGTGGATCGCTTGAGCACAGAAGTTCACGACCAGACTGGGTAACATGGTGAAACCCTGTCTCTACAAAAAAATACAAAAATTAGCTAAGTGTGATGGTATGTGCCTGTGGTCCCAGCTACTTGGGAGGCTGTGATGGGAGGATGGCTTGAGCCCAGGAATTCAAGGCTGCAGTTAGCTGTGATCACACCACTGCACTCCAGCCTGGGCGACAGAATGAAATACTGTCTCAAAAAAAGAAGAAGAAGAAGAAGAAGGAGAAGGAGGAGGAGAAGGAGGAGGAGGAGGAGGAGGAGAAGGAGGGGGAGGAGGAGGAGGAGGAGGTGGAGGAGGAGGAGGAGGAGAAGGAGAAGAAGAAGCAGAAGAAGAAGAAGAAAGAGCTCCATTGGCCCAGGTTGGAGACTTTCTCTTCCCAGCTGCAAACTGATATCACCAATATAGCTCTCCTTTCTACTATCTAGCCATCCTGGTGATCTTCTGGATGACACACTCAAGCCTCATATCCATTTTTTTTTCATCCAACGTGTTCATCCCCTGTACCTCCACACTAAAGAGAAAACATCTAATGGGTGTGATTTGAGGGAAGAGTCCCTCGTCCATCCCTAGATGAGTATTAAGTCCCTAAACTCCAACATCAACTAATAGTCCAAGGAGCAGAAATTCTCTTCTGTCTCTCCTGAATAAAGACTTTTATCAGGATATAATTTTCCATTTACACCTAACATTTCTAAAACACAGGTATGACTATGTCTCTCTTCTGCTTAAAAATGGGAACTTAAATGACCCCTCACCGCAATGCCTGATACAAAGCCTATGGACAGCCTTCAGGAAATTTGTGAATTCCTGATATTTTATCATAGGTGTATTAGTTTGGAGAACAAGGCTATGGCTGTCAATGGATCCCCAAAGCAATGTCATCAGCCTCCAGGAAAAAGGCCTGACTCAATAAGGGTAAGAGATTCATCACGATTTGGCTCCACCCTCTCTCACCCTCCACTCTCTCCTTCATATCTTTGTTGTTTCTTTGTTGGCTTGTTTAAGGGGGGATTACAGGCATGTGCCATTGCTCCCAGCTAATTTTTGTATTTTTAGTAGAGATGGGGTTTCGCCGTATTGGCCAGGCTAGTCTTGAACTCCTGGCCTCATGTGATCTGCCCTCCCTGACCTCCCTCCCTTCCATATCTAATGTTGTAGCTACAACTTGTCTTTTCCTATGCTATCTGTACATTCATACTTCCTTGCTTTTACTTCTGCCCTTCCCCTCTTCGCTTTTTTTTTTTTTTTTTTTTGAGACAGAGTCTCATTCTCTCACCCAGGCTGGAGTGCAGTGGAGCGATCTCAGCTCACTACAACCTCCGCCTCCCGTCCTTAAGTGATTCTCCTGCCTCAGCCTCCGGAGTAGCTGTAGAATATCCTTTCCCTTTCTTTTCCAGGAAAAGTACTATGCATGTCTTGGAACTCAGATCAAATGTTGTATCCTGGTAGAATCAATGATCTAAGCTCCAATACACTTTGTATATATGTCTGGCATGGTTGTAATTAGTTCTTCACTCATCTGATAAACCCCGAACTAAAATGATCCCAGAGTAAGAATGGGTCTTATTTAATTCATATGTCCAAGGCCGAGCACAGATTGTACTAGGCACTACTGCTTGTTGGGCGGGAGGATAGGCGTCAGCATGGACCATTGCCCAACAGCACAGGAACACATCTCCCTCTGAGCATGCCTCCTCAGACCCCCTACTCACCCAGGACCATTTCTGCTCAGCCTGACTCTTCTGCTCTCTGGGCTCTGTAGCATTTGCATTAGTATTTGTATTTGCAGATTTTACTGACCAGTAACTCAAAACTAATTTTGGAGACCAACATTGCCAATTTAAAACGTTTCCCAGAAAAGATGTTTTTTAAAAACTGTCACTGGCTGGGCGCAGTGGCTCACGCCTGTAATCCCAACACTTTGGGAGGCTGAGGCAGGTGGATCACCTGAGATCAGGAGTTCGAGAGTAGCCTGGCCAAAAAGGCGAAACCCCATCCCTACTCAAAATACAAAAATGAGCTGGGTGTGGTGGCACATGCCTATAATCCCAGCTACTCGGGAGGCTGAGGCAGGAGAATTGTTTGAACCTGGGAGGCAGAGGTTGCAGTGAGCCAAGAGCAAGACTCCATCTAAAAAACAAACAAACAAACAAACAAACAATCACCTACTTTCTCCATAGTTTTATAAAAGTCACTTTAATACCTCAAAAATAAGAAGGGCCTTGTCTCAGTCTAGAGGACAGTCCTTTGAATTAAATGTATTTAGCATTTCAAAAGCTTACCACATTGACCTCATTTTTTCATTCAATGGTGAAAAGTTTGTCCTAGTTTATCAGTTCTAAAATGTTTGGAAGCCATTGATTTAGACTTTTGCTTCTGCAAGGCAGCTCCTGCATTCTTCCTGGCTCAGGAATTAGTTTCAGGTCTCTTGACAGGAATAAAGTCCTGCACGATGTCTCCCCACAGTTTCTTTTTGTGGATATGGAGAGAAGTACCTAAAAGCAAGAGACCAACTAATGCATATTGAACAGTCTGTGCTAGTCACTTGACTTTGGATGAGGGGCAAATCTCAGTTGACAAACTCAGCTCAGAAATAAACTACCCTGGACAAGAAGTATCTTATACAGCTTTGCAGCTCCCCATGACTTAAGAACTAAAAGATGCTAGTTTATGGGAAGAATGAATGAATGAATGATGAATGAGTGGCTGGCTGGCTGGCTGGATGGATGGATGGATGGATGGATAAGTAGATGGATGAAATTTGAGTCCTGAATATCCAGAGAATCCCTGTGGAACAGGCTCAGTTAAGTTAGAAGTGGTATGTTGCAAATTAAATGAGTCTTTTCCAGCCTCAGCTTTTCATAACTACTTCCTGGGGCACAGCGCCTCCTAGTGGAAATCCAGATGTGCTGCCTCCTCCCTAGATGGCCCTAAACATGGGCCCTTTGATGACCCCCTCCCAGATCACCCTCTCCTTACTGTGAAAACCTCAATGACACCCCCATTGATGAGGCTCAGTAGATTTAGGCAGGTCCCTTCTAGTAGCCCAAGTACTCACAAGATGAACAATGAAGGATTCCATTAGAGCTTTAGGCTGGAGCAGCACTTCTCAAACTTTCCTGTGCAGATGAATCACTTGGAGAGGACCTTATTGAAAATGAAGACTTTCACTGGGTAATTCTGAGTTGTGGATCAAGATTCTGAATTTTGCACAAGACTTCCAGGACCACAGCCTGCTGGTCCAGTGGCATATGGCTGCTACTGCAGCTGCTCGACACTGTGCCCCCGTGGGGGCTGGCAGCTCCCAGATATACAAGGTATAACCAGAAAGTATAACCAGGAAGCCGTGGGGTTGATGGTTTAAGCAGACAATCTGAAGCTTGTAAATTACTGTTGTCCCTTGTAAGGTTTGCCCTTTGAAGTCTACGCACTCCTACCAAAAAAAAAAAAATTGTTTTTCTTTTGCTGGAATGTTACTTATAAAACATTTCTGGCATTGTCATTGAAATATTTGCATCTTAAAAGACTCAGTGGTGACATTTTTCTCTTTGAAGGTGGCTTTAAAAGCAGTCAAAAGTTATTTCAAAATAGAATGTGATTATAAATATTGAGGTGGATATACTCATATGGCTTATAAATTAACCCTGAAAATAATCTCCAAATAAGAATTCCAAAAATATTTTGGGCAGCTGTTTGGAGAAAGTGGAATGCCTGATTTGAAACACAATACTCATTTGGATGTTTATGTTCCAGGGTGCTCATTTTTAAGGAGTTGATTTCATTATGTTATAGTCCTATCTGCTGTATTATTTAAGCAAAACTTCAGTAGGGCTTAGTAAGTGCCAGGCACTATTGCTTTACAAATACTCATTCATTTAATCTTCATAATAATCCTTTTACAAATGAGAAATCATTTTACAATCATTTTACAAATGAGGAAACTGAGGCATGGAGACATGTTGATCCCGCAGGGTCACCCAGTTAGTAAGTGGATGAGTTGGGATTCAAATCTTAAGCAGCCTACTTTCGGGGGCTAGAGGCTTCATTTCTAAGCTATGCTAGCTCCCCCAACAAAGACAAAGTCTCACTATACTGTCTAGTCTGGTCTTGAACTCCTGCGCTCAAGCAATCCTTCCACCCAAAGTGCTGGGATGACAGGCGTGAGCCACCGTGCCCAATTTAGGCTACCCCTTAATTAGAGTTAGGACTAGTCTAGTACTGTCAACTACTGTACCTCAGGGTCTCTCAGATGGCAGGGAAAAAAAGTCAAAGTGACTTAGAGGTTGGAAACCTGCAGAAATTCACAAATCCAACCAAGATGGGAACAACTGGAGCTGGAATGTGTGAACAGGGTGCTCTTATACTGCCTACCTCTTTCCGGGCACTGAGACCTAGAAAAGAGTTCCAACCTCAAGCTGGAAGTGACAAGAGGAAAGATTACATTCCCAAAATCAGAAATCATAAAACAATTTTAAAAGCAAGAGACCAACAGGAAGGGGGTGCTGACTGATTGCTCAGAGAGAGTGTCCCAGGGCAGCAGGGTCTTGATGAGGTCATTCCAGGCCAGGGCCTCCAGCTCTTGGCTTTGCCAGCCCAGACACTCCATTTTGTCGGTGTACCTAGAGATAAGTAGGCATAAGGGAAATTAATTATGCTAACCAGACTCTTAAGAGTCTAAACCAAAACACCCACAGTTAGGAGAACAGTGCCAATAAGCTTGTTCAAAGCAATGCTTTTTCCTGTAGGGAAGTCATTATCAAAGTCTGTTTTGTAAGGAAAATTGACTGACCTCAAAAGACGGTGTTATGAAATGTTGAGAACCGGATGTGCCCATCTCCTGCACTACTGTGTAGCTGCCAAAAAGGCCATTAGTCCGAAGTGCAGGAGAGCACCCTCCCCTGGTGTCACTCTTCCTGCAACTAGGTCACAATACAACATTTTCAGTTCAGCTTTCTTCAGCATTCCTGACTTCAGACATGGATGGCTAGCAGGTTATCTCAGATGGTGAAAGTTTGTGATTTTTGTTTTATTAATTGACTCTTTTTTTTTTTTTTGAGACAGGGTCTTATTCTGTTGCCCAGGCTGGAGTTCAGTGGCATGATCATGGCTCACTGCAATCTCCACCTCCCAGGCTCAAGCAATCCTCCCACCTCAGCCTCCTGAGTAGCTGGGACTACAGGTACACGCCACCACACCTGGCTAATTTTTGAATTTTTTGTAGAGACAGGGTCTCACCATGTTGTCCAGGCTGCTCTCAAACTCCAGAGCTCAAGCAATCCTCCCACCTTGGCCTCCCAAAGTGCTGGGATTACAGGCATGAACCACCATGCCTAGCCTCTTGGTTGATACTTTTTCCTTGTAGTACTCTTAGAGAGTGGCTACTCCTGACTTTCTCCTCAGGGTGTGGGAGCAGTTCATTGCCTACCCAAGCACCTCAGCAGGGCAGTGGGGGCAGGTCTTCAGGGGAAAAGCCAGAGCCTTTCCTGGAATCCCACCTTGACACCTTATTCCAGTTCACAGATTGAAATCTGTCAAGGTAGTTATTTGGTGAGGGGCTGGAGGAATGTAAGCCACCACCTTCCTGTTGGCCAGTTCTTTTTTTGTTGTTGACGATGTTGATTTTCTAGACATATAACTCTTGAATCAGTCATCCAAAGCTTGGCAAGTTCTCAGGCTCACCTTTCCCCATTCTATTTTGCACAGAACACTCTCGTGGTCTGAGCCGTCCTGTTGTGCGTCATTAAACCCACCAAATGTAGGGAACTGGGAGACTGGAGACCTGAGGAGATTACAGCCCCCCAGCAGTGCCTTGTCTTTTTTATTATTATTATTATTATTATTATTATTATTATTATTATTATTATTATTGAGACAGGGTCTTGTTCTGTTGCCCAGGCTGGAATGCAGTGGTGTGATCTCAGCTCACTGCAATCTCTGCCTCTTGGGTTCAAGCAAGCCTCCCACCTCAGCCTCCCAGGTAGTTGGGACTACAGGCACGCGCCACCATGCCCTAATTTTTGTATTTTGGGTAGAGACAGGGTTTCGCCATGTTGCCCAGGCTGGTCTCGAACTCCTGAGCTCAAGAGATCCGCCCGCCTCGGCCTCCCAAAGTGCTAGGATTACAGGCGTGAGGCCAGTGCCTTGCTTTTAGGTGCTGTTCAGTCATTCTTTACTGATTGATTGTGGGTAGAGAGGGCGCAACCCCATTGCAATGTCTATCTCTCCCGGGAATGATCTCGGATTTGCCTTGCCACCCTCAGGATAGCTGAGAGGAGCTGGAGAGGCTCATTCCTCAGTCCCCTCTCATTCCCTCCTTGACAGTGACATAGCTGCCACCAGCTGCCTGAAAGTCAAATCCAAAACTCAGATCCATTTTGCCTAATGCCAAATGACAGACCTGAATTTGTTGAGTTTGGGTTTTTTAGGTCCACATAAAACAAGCAAAGAAAATGTGCTTAAACTTGAGGTAGGTTAGGGGAAAACCCTCCAGGAGAAAACCCCCTCTCACCTAGGAGACTGTGGAGATGGAGGCCACAAACCTCTCATTAGCACCCCTCACAGTGGCTACAGGAACCAGCACCTCTAGTGCAGTCATATTTTTCACTTGTCATGGGATCTGAAGCAAGAATGGTTCAGCGTACGGTCTAATCTGCATTCTTCTAACCCTTAATTAATGCTTGCACATTGTTCCTGTCACCCGTTTGTTCCCAAAGTATTGAGGTTTTAGCTAGCATGAGGTTTTTTTAGAGGACCCAACATATGATTTGATCATTCATAAGGATAAAATAAGGAGTACCACACAGAAGCTACACAAAAAGAAAACAATCACATATTGGGGAAGGTGGGGGATGACTGATTCACTAGCAGATGAAAAATTAAAAACAGAAAGGAAAGCCCCAGAGTGTCCACGGAACTTTTTGTGCACACTTAATTGTCCATATAATTTCAGCTCTGGCCTTATGGCAAGTAGCAGCTTTTAGAGTTAGCTTCCCAGAAGAACGTGGCTTTCTCAGTCCAAAAAGACGCCCTTGCCATGCCATTGTTCCCACAATGCCGTGACTCGGATTCGAACCGAGGTTGCTGCGGCCACAACGCAGAGTACTAACCACTATACGATCACGGCGAGCTACCGGGACGCCACGACGAGCAGGTGACCCAGTGTTGCCCTTCTCGTCTAGATGGCGGCCATTCCAGCTTTCCTAAGCTTCCATTATCTACCAGGTTCCTCTGGCACCCACTTTCACCCGCAACAGCAGCCGGGAGCGCTGTGGACTCCCTAGCCCGGAGTCTCCTCTTGGTTGTACACACGGACCGCAAAAGAAGGGACATGAAAGCGCTTTGCAACCAAAGGATTCCTATGAGTCCGGGCCTGCAATGTTGTGAAGCCCCTGGGGAACGCCCGAATGCTGACCCAAAGTCTCTCTGATGCTCACCATGCCCTGGCTGTCATGCTAACTGAACGACTTTAGCTGGGACTGGAGCTGTCTCTTAAATTTTACAACAAGGAAAATCAGTTCTGACCCACCACCACAAAACTTCCTTGAGGCGCGGGATAAGGGGAACCCCGAGAGCAGCCTCCACGATGGAGAAACGGGGTGTCTGGTCCGGAGGCAAGTGTGGACCAAAATCGGGCGAGTAGAGATTAATGCGCCTGCGTGCCCTCCGATGGCTGCGAGGGTGGAGATAGGCGAGAACAAACAGTGACAAATCAATGACATTGCAAGGGGGCGGGGCTTTCAACAGAGAAGAGTTCAGGCGACAAGCCGAGGCCCCGTGTCCCCAGTAGCTCGCCGTGATCGTATAGTGGTTAGTACTCTGCGTTGTGGCCGCAGCAACCTCGGTTCGAATCCGAGTCACGGCATTGTGAGGACAATGGCACGGCAAGGGGGCTACGTTTTATTGTACAAATCCGTTTTTTAATCCTGAGTTCACAACATTGTGGAAAATGGACCCCGATCCCATTGTGACATTTGAGAGCGACGTTTACGCTGGCTCTGGCTAAATTGGACTTTGGAAAGATATAGGCTTCTGGTTCCTCTGAGCCTGGGCGCGTTCTTGAAGACAAAGCACAGAGCACTCACCAGTCTAAAGAGTGTTATAGACGTATGTGTAAATTTCCACGGAAGCCCTGGTAGCAGATTCCTAATGATAGGAAAAGAAGGCTTAGCAAAGGAAGTGAGGATCAAAGTAGCTCTTAAAGGCACAATGAGAATGTGTCAGGCAGCCAGGATAAAAGGAGTCTTGAAAAGGAAAAACGTTTTTTTTTCTTTTCTTTTTTCTTTTTTGAGATGGAGCCTTGCTCTGTCAGCCAGGCTGGAGTGTAGTGGCTCGATCTTGGCTCACTGCAACCTCCGCCTCCTGGGTTCAAGCGATTCTCCTGCCTCAGCTTCACGAGTAGCTGGGACTACAGGCATCCGCCACCATGCCCGGCTAATTTTTTTGTATTTTTAGTAAAGACGGGGTTTCACCAAAAAGGAAAGGTCTTAATTCCTCTTTATAAGTCTTGTGTCTTCTTTTTAAGTCCCCACCCCAACAATGCCTGACAGGTAGTTGGCGCTTCTCAAGGACGTGTTGAGTGAATGAGTGCAATTGAGGAGTGGGGAACGACCCTGAAGGAGGGCCAAGAGATGAGCTGGAAAAGGCAGACAAAGTTTCTGCCGTCCAGGGGTGAGGGTGAGGAGGGCCGGAGTGAAAAATATTTAAACCGTGTTTAGCAAGATCCCTCCGGCGGCTCTGCACAGGGAAGATTGACGGGAGCGGGTGACACTGGAGAGGCAGATGGTCTCTCTGGAATTCGCTTGTTAAATACCAATGGTACGTTCTGAGTTTAGCAAATAGCCAGTGCCTGCTGTGTACTCGGCCGGTTCTAGGCGCCGTGGGGGCGAGAGCACTGGTGACAATAATTAAAATAGGACTTAGTCCCTGCTGCCACCCTGGGACACAACCTAGGGGGGCACCTGGCATAGCGGGGACATTGAGGAAGGAGGAGTCAGGGCGGTCAGGGAAGTATGAGAGGCTGAAAGGAAGTGGGTGTTGGCAAGATGGGGAGATGCGTTTGTTGATTTTTTTTCTACGTGGAACCCGGTTCTAGGGCGTCCACAATCTCCACAGAGGCGGCATTGGGTCACCGCTGGAGGATGCAGGAGGGAGGACCCGTGAGGAGCGCCCCCTGCAGGCCCGGAACCCTCCACGGTTCGCGGAAAGGGTCTCCGGGGCATAGGAAATGGGCATCCCCCAAGGCGAGTCTGAGTTCCGCCCAGCCCCATTCCTGGATGCTCACGCCGTCTCCCCTAAACTCCCACTGCGGTCACAGGGAGCCCAGGTCAACATCACCACCGCCCGTGGCTAATGGGCCAAAACAGAGGAAGAAAAGCAACTGGCGGAGTACAACGCGCCTGCGCGTTATCAGACTCAGCCACAGGCTGGAACCCCGCCTCAGAAGTAGGCCATTTCATGACGCGCAAACTGGGAAGGCCTATGACTATTGAAGAAGATAATCAGAAGCAGAATTCTACGGGTCCCCGGTAGCTCGCCGTGATCGTATAGTGGTTAGTACTCTGCGTTGTGGCCGCAGCAACCTCGGTTCGAATCCGAGTCACGGCATTGTGGGAACAATGGCACGGCAAGGGGCTCGGCTTTTTTTCCCACTTGTTTGTAACATTTTATATAAATGATAATTCCCTTTCTTGAAACGAACCAATGTTTTTCTCTCCTTTGAAAATTGAGCCACTCCGAAGATCGCCACCTACAGTAACTCTCATATAATCCTCTGATGCAGCTTCAGACCAAGCAGTTATAATCCATTTCTTACCAAATATCGTTCTCTGAATCATTCCACACCAGCAAAACAGCTCCCCCATGACCTTGTGATTTTTTTTCTTTTCATGTACATTTTTTATTGAGTCATTGATTTTTATTTATTTATTTATTTATTTTTGAGACAGAATCTCTCCGGTCGCCCAGGCTGGAGTGCAGTGGCGCTATCTTGGTTCTCTGCAGCCTCCGCCTCCCGGGTTGAAGCGATTATCCTGCCTCAGCCTCCCAAGTAGCTGGGACTACAGGCGTGCACCACCTCTCCGGATAATTTTTGGTTTTTTGGTTTTTTAATTTAAAAAAAAATTGTTTTTGAGACGGAGTCTCTGGGCGTTTACTTTTAAATATGGAATACATGCACAAAAGTCTACTAAAAAGTACATCTCTTTTTCATTTTTCACCCTATCCACCAATTATTTTCAGTTTCCACTATGTCTTTCCACAACAGTCCTTGTATGAACACATATTTATATATGCATATACGTATGTGAATGTATTCCTCCTTGCTTTTTACATAAAAACAATGTGCTCTCGCTTGCCTGCTCTTTTTTTTTTTTTTTTTTCTGAGGTGATGGAATGTGAACAGAACATGAGGTGATAGGTTTGTATTGGTAGGCAATCTCCCTTTACTGGGAAGAGTTCACATACCCTGAGGGGTGTGAATCTCTACCTATTTCTGGTCTTGTTCCTCTTTTTCCCAGGCCCTGACTCCAGGCTGGGGAGATGGGGAAACAGTTTGTGTTGGTAAGATAGGGGAAAGGGACTCTTTACTATACCCAATATAAACCTTTGGATGGGAGCCTGGGCTCTGTTAGGAAGCAGCCCTATTTTGATTTCAGGTGGGAAGGGCAGGGAAGCATCTTGAATTTGGAGTAAGATAGAGGAACTTGACTTGGCAGGCCGTTTGGAGACTCTCCACTCCCATGTCCCCCTTCTCTTATTATCGGGATCCAACTTTAAGTCACAGACCACTACAGTTAGAAAACTCAAAATTCAAGCTCATTGAAGGTAGGACTGGATCTTAACATATGTTTATGTTCCAAGCACACAGTCTCTCCATAAATATTTGAACCGTGGTTTCTTATGGAGTCCATAATGAGTGAAATGGCCAGGTTTGCTTTTTTTTTTAGAGACAAGGTCTTGCTCTGTCACCCAGGCTGGTGTGCAGTGGAGCAATCTTGGCTTACTGCAGCCTCGAACTGGCCTCAAGCAATTCTTCTACCTTGACCTCCCAAAGTGCTAGGATTATAGGTGAGAGTTGCTGCATTTTAAATTGTGTCCTTTCAACACAGAATCATGTTATTTTCATATCAAATAGAAATAGTCTGTATTTCCACTAAAAAGAAAAGTGTGTGCTCCTATTTTTCTAGCAATTTGTAGCCCTTTTAGGTCTTTCTTTTTTTCCCTTTTGCTATCCTTGATAGGGACATGACCGGGAGAAATAGTGCACTTTCCTCTTAACTCTATAGTAAGGAGGGAAGAAAAAAAGAAAGTTGGTAAAAGTAACTGACTTGGGGCTTCAGTGAAATCCTAGGAAGGGCCTAGGACAGTCTTTGGAGATGCGGGCTCATCTGAAACCAGTCAGGCTAAGGATTTAGCCTTGAAATATGCACAACTTTAGGAGGTTAAGAGGGGAAACAAGAATGTGACTTGAGGCTGCTCTGGGCACACTGCCTATGCAGTAGCCCTGCTCTTAAAAGGAGCAGTATCTCTGTGCTGTATTAAATTTATTTAAATTATTTATATTAAATAACCATTTTAAAATTACAGGCCAGGCACGGTGGCTCATGCCTATAATTTTGGTACTTTGGGAGGCTGAGGCAGGAGGATCATTTGAACTCAAGAGTTTGAGAGCAGCCTGGGCAACAGAGTGACACCTCATTTCTGCAAAAAAATCAAAATATTAGCTGGGCGTGGTGGTGCATGCCTGTAAGTCCCAGCTACTGGAGCAGCTGAGGTGGGGGCTCGCTTGAACCCAGGAGGTTGAGGCTGCAGTAAGCCGTGATCACACCACTGTACTCAGCCCGGAAGACAAAGTGACAGCCTGTCTCAAAAATAAAATAAAATTACAAAGTAAAAAGTCAATTTTAAAATACCGTTCCCAACTAAAAGGAGTAAGATCTCTTTCAAGAAATGACTGATTCTAAGTCTGCAGCAGGGGAAGTACAAAGTGATTCTGGAACATCTTGTGTGAGAAAGCACGGAAAAGCTTAAACATTAATGGGACCAAGTCAAAAGGACATAGGAGGCTGGGCGCTGTGGCTCACGCTTGTAATCCCAGCACTTTGGGAGGCTGAGGAGGGTGAATCACCTGAGGTCGGGAGTTTGAGACCACCCTAGCCAACATGGTGAAACCCCATCTCTACTAAAAATACAAAAATTAGCTGGGTGTGGTGGCAGGCGCCTATAATCTCAGCTGGTAAGGAGGCTGAGGCAGGAGAATCGCTTGAATTCGGGATGTGTAGGTTGCAGTGAGCCGAGATTGCACCACTGCACTCCAGCCTGGGCGACAGAGCAAGACTCCCTCTCAAAAAAACAAAACAAAACAGAAGAAGGACACAGGAGCCTCTTAAAAAGGCTCCCAATAGCCAAATTTTGGGTAATTTGGGCATCAAAAAGAATAATAATGTGATAGTAATGGATTATATCATGTTGAATTAAAAAACAATTTCACTCCATGGAGATGGAGGTTGGGGGAGAGGTAAGAAAGCTCTCCTTTACAGAAGAATGCCAGCTAGGAACAGTCAAGCTGGGAACTGTGTCAGGCAATCCTGCCTATCTTTTTTTTTTTTTTTTTTTTTTTTTTGAGACAAAGTCTCACTCTGCTGCCCAGGCTGGAGTGCAGTGGCACGATCTCAGCTCACTGCAACCTCTACCTCCCAGGCTCAAGCAATCCTCCCACCTCAGCCTCCTGAGTAGCTGTGACTACAGGCTCACACCACCACACCTGGCTAATTATTTTTTTGTTAGAGATGGGGTTTCGCCATGTTGCCTAGACTGGTCTCTAATTCCTGAGCTCAAGCTCTTGAACTCCTGATCTCTCGGCTTGGAAATGACCTTTCGCTCCTTTGCTGCTTCTGTCCAAATCCTACCAGCTCAGGGCTACCTTCTGTCCTGCATGAAGCCTGCATAAGGCCGCTCACCTTGGCCTCCCAAAGTGCTGGGATTATAGGCGTGAGCCACTGCACCTGGCCCCATTTTATTCCTAAATAAGATAGCTATGAAGATTCTAAAAAGCAACATACTTTCCTCCAATTTGCCCACAAGGAATTTCCTTGTGGAACTCAACCATCCCTCTGAGGCTTATTATTGAATATTATATGCATTTGAGACAAATGCATATCTGATTGTTTCCTCTGCCCTATTGTTTCACTAAACCAGACTAAGGCATAAGTGACTATTCCTCTCCTCTCCTCTCACATGTATATTGTGTATTCAGTGAAAGGCTAACCAGAGACCAAAAAGAATAAAACCATTTGTCTCTCATCTACCTATGAACTGGAAGCCCCCTCCCTGGCCTCCAGTTGTCCCCCCTTTCCAGACCAGACCAATGTACATTTTATACACATTGATTGGGCTGTGACCATCTTGGGCACATGTCCTCAGGACCTGCTGAGGCTGTGTCATGGGTGCATCCTTAACCTTGGCAAAATAAACTTTCTAAATTAGTTGAGACCTGTCTCAGATATTTTGAGTTCATAGAATTATGGAATTAGAGAGTCACTATTTTGCAATCTCCAGTGTAATAGCAAGTGTAAGTACAGATCATCAAATGTGGGGGACAAAACCACGGGGTAAAATGTTGCTTGAAGAAAACAGCTAAAAGATCTCAGAATATCATTCCACAGCTTTCTTTAAATTGTAAAGTGGAGAGATCTGGTGGACTCCAGCTTAACCAAGTGATCAAGCCTAGAATCACCAATAAAGGGACAAATGGGCATTATGGGTCTTCTGGTGTAACACACTAAAAAGTCCACAACATCCCCTACATAGTGCTCCTTTCAGAAATGTGTCACCTGAATCTAACCATGAAGAAACTATGGAAAAGTCCAGAATGTGGGACATCCTACATGACAATTGGCCCCGATATTTCAAAAGGATAAATGTGATGAAAAACAAAACTAGCAACAAAAGAGTAAGGGACTGTTCAAAATTAAAATAGACTAAAGGAACTTAGCAAACAAATGAAATAGGGAACCTTAATTAAATCTGGAATCAGGGCTGGACACAGTGGCTCACACCTGTAATTCCAGCACTGTGGGAGGCCGAGGCAGGCGGATCACCAGGTCAGAAGTTCGAGACCATCCTGGCTAACACGGTGAAACCCCATCTCTACTAAAAATACAAAACTAAAATTAGCCGGGCGAGGTGGCGGGCGCCTGTAGTCCCAGCTACTCGGGAGGCTGAGGCAGGAGAATGGCGTGAACCCGGGAGGCGGAGCTTGCAGTGAGTCCAGTTTGTGCCACTGCACTCCAGCCTGGATGACAGAGCGAGACTGTCTCAAAATAATAAACAAACAAACAAACAAACATCTGGAATCAGGAAAAAAAAAACTGTAGGGAGTTTCTCTGAGCCTACTCTGGAGTCAGGAGGCTGCCTGAAGGAAAATTTAAAAATGTTTAAAAAAAAAAAAAACTATAAAAGACACTTTCAGAAAAAATCAAAAAATTTAATAAGGATTTTATGATAAACAATAGTATTACATAAATATTAAATTTCCTAAATGTGATAATCATCTTGTAGCCTGATAGCATTCCTTATCTTTAGGCAATGCCTGCCAAAGTATGTAAAACCAAAGTGTCACGATATTTGCAACTTGTACCAAGTTTGTAAGAAAATGAAAGAAAAAGGAGAGGAATATGGCAAATATGCCAAAATTTAAAAAGAGATGAATCTAGCTGAAGGGTAAATAGGTTTACACTACACTTACTTTTTTTTTTTTTTTTTTTTAAATAGAGACAGGCTTTCCACCATGTTGCCCAGTCTGGTCTTGAACACCTGAGCTCAAGTGATCCGCCTACCTTGGCCACCCAAAGTGCTGGGATTACAGGCTTCTGCCACTGTGCCCAGCCTCCACTATATTTTCTTTGGGTTTTTCTGTAGGGTTTATAGTTTCCCCAAAAATTTTGGAAGAAAATAAGCCTACATGACAAAAATGGGAAGATTATGATACAATGTTAAGTTAAAAAAGATATAAAATTATGTGTATACCACAATTATAGCTATATAAAACTAAGAATAAGAAAGAGAAATTGTCTTTATCCATTTCAACATTTGTTAAACCGATGCCATGTGACAGGCTCTGCACTTGGTGGTGGGAGCACCCATGCTTCCTTACAGGATCCTGATACTATGGCGAACTGCTTAACACGCAAGAATTTGAATCTAAGCTGGGTGCAGTGGCTCACACCTGTAATCCCAGCACTGTCAGAGGCCCAAGTGGGAGGATCACTTGAAGCCAGGAGTTTGAGACCAGTCAAAGCAACATAGCAAGACCTTTGTTTCTAGAAAATAAAATACAATAAATTAGCCAGCTGTGGTGGTGTGCACCTGTACTTCCAGTGCTTTGGGAGGCCGAGGTGGGAGGATTGCTTGAGGCCAGGAGTTCAAGACCAGTCTGAGCAACGTACTGAGGTCACATCTTTACAAAAAATTAAAAATTAGTTGGGCGAGGTGGATCACACTTGGGAGGTTGAGGTGGGAGAATCGCTTGAGTCCAGAAGTTCAAGGCTACAGTGAGCTATGATTGTGCCACTGCACTCCAGCCTGGGTAAGAGAGTGAGACCTCATCTCTAAAGGAAAGAAAAGGTAAACAGAATTTGAATCTAGAAAATGCCCCCCAGTACTCAGAGGAGCCTTGCTGTGATGGCCTCACCTCTGTATCCTTGGTTCCTTTCAAGCTACGTGGCCCCATGAGGTGCTCAGACTGCCTGCTTTTAGGAGCTCACACTCTGGTAATGGAGGAAAGTACATTAGCAGATCTTTTGAAACAAGAGTAAGTGTATGGTGCATACAAGTTACTGTAATTTTGAAATTATTGTTTAAACCCTACCTTTATGACATCTTTCCTCCTTCCCATCTAATTTTATTCCTACTCTTCCCACCATGAATACTCCCCTTCTTTATGATGTGCGGGTTCCCACCTCTATGCCTTTGTCCAGCTAATGCTGACCTTTCACTCCTTTGCTTCATCTGTCCCAATCCTATCCAGCTCAGGTCTACCTCCTGTACTGCATGAAGCCTGCACACTTGATTGATTTCATTCCTCTGAGCTGTCAAGCAGTTTAACTCATGTCCCACCTTCCACTGTGAGCATTTTGCAGTTTTCAAACCTTTTTCATATTCATCATCTCCCTTAATCCTCACACAATGATTATCATGCCCTTTCCAGAGATAATGAAAGCAAGGATCAGTAGCATTGAGTACCTTCCCCTAATACTTGGCTACGGCCCACAGTTATTGGATTTCTTTCTTTCTTTCTTTCTTCCTTCCTTCCTTCCTTCCTTCCTTCCTTCCTTCCTTCCTTCCTTCCTTCCTTCCTTCCTTCCTTCCTCTCTCTCTCTCTCTTTCTTTCTTTCTTTCTCTTTCTTTCTTTTTTTGAGACGGAGTCTCCCTCTGTCACCCAGGCTGGAGTGCAGTGGCCGGATCTCAGCTCACTGCAAGCTCCGCCTCCCGGGTTCACGCCATTCTCCTGCCTCAGCCTCCCAAGTAGTTGGGACTACAGGCGCCACCACCTCGCCCGGCTAGTTTTTTGTATTTTTAGTAGAGACGGGGTTTCACCGTGTTAGCCAGGATGGTCTCGATCTCCTGACCTCGTGATCCGCCCGTCTCGGCCTCCCAAAGTGCTGGGATTACAGGCTTGAGCCATCGCGCCCGGCCTGGATTTCTTATTAGTTACCTATCCATGCCCTCGCACCTGGTGACCATGGAAACTCTCTGATATACATTAACTGGACCATTCTTCTGTATTTATCATCTCTGTGTCCAGCTTTGTTTTGCATCATTAGTCAATTTAACTGCACATTTTAAAAATACGCACAGTATTTTCTCTATTATACTTCATGAAACCAAGTACAACATCAGATTCTCCAGTATCGCCTACAGTCCAGCTACTCAACATGTAGTCTGGGGCCAGCACTATCTGTATCACCTGGGACCCCACCCCAGCTAGACCTAGAGAGTCAGAATCTGTAACTCGACAAGATCCCCAGGAGATTAGTGCCCACTTTAAGCTTGAGAAGTACTGTCCTAAATACAAGCAGCGCTGTCTGAACAGTGGCACAATCATAGCTTATTGCAGCCTTGAACTTCTGGGTTCAAGCAATTCTCCCACCTCAATCTCCCGGGTATCTGGGACTACAAGCGTGAGCCACCTCGCCCAACTAGAATTTGCACAAAACAGGAATTCAACAAATATTTTGAGACTTGAGGCGCTGGGAATCCCAGGACATTCACAGTTTTGCCATTACATCCTTCTTTACACTCCCTGCTTTGAACTACTTTCCTTTGGGGCCTCTTGGCTTTTTGCGCCCTCAAAAGGCAGACATGGCCAGGTGCTGTTGGCTCACACTTATAATCCCAGCACTTTGGAAGGCCGAGGCGGGTGAATCACTTGAGGCCAGGAGTTCGAGACCAGCCTGGCCAACATGGTGAAACTCCGTCTCTACTAAAAATACAAAAAATTAACCAGGTATGGTGGCACACGCTTGCAATCCCAGCTACTAGGGAGGCTGAGGTGGGAGGACTTAAACCAGGGAGGTGGAGGTTGCTGTAAGCTGAGACTGCGCCACCGTACTCCAGCCATGGAGTGAGACTCTGTCTCAAAAAAAAGAGGCAGACATGAGGCTAGGAGTGAGGAGACACTGCGGCAGTGGGGGAAAGGGAGTGGGGTAAGGTGAAGTGAGGCAGCTACTTTCCCAGCAGAGCCAAAAGTAAAACAAATGTTGGTGTTGGCTTCAGGGTTACATTTATGGTGAGGAACTGGCTTTATTTCTTTTCTTTCTTTCTTTCTTTTTTTTTTTTTTTTTTTTTTTGAGACGGGAGTCTTACTCTGTCGCCCAGGCTGGAGTGCAGTGGCACGATCTCAGCTCATTACCTCTGCCTCCTAGGTTCAAGCGATTATCCTGCCTCAGCCTCCCGAGTAGCTGGGACTATAGGTGCCCACCACCACGCCCGGCTAATTTTTTTGTATTTTTAGTAGAGACGGGGTTTCACCGTGTTAGCCAGGATGGTCTCGATCTCCTGATCTCGTGATCCGCCCGCCTCGGCCTCCCAAAGTGTTGGGATTACAGGCGTAAACCACCGCGCCCAGTCGGAACTGGCTTTATTTCTAAGACAAAAATGCCTAGCACTTGAGCATCCAAGCCTCGAGAGGATAAGGAGTTGGTGATAGACAACACTGGGACTGTTTCTAGACTTGATTTATTGACTTGTCTGTTTCCATTCTGTTACTAATCTGATTGACAATGAAGCCCGGGATGTGGCTGGAAGGGATTTCTGCGTGCGTGCGCATGCTACCGTCAGGGCTGGGTGGGCCCGCTCTGGGCAGGTGCTCCCGTGGGTGGGGGGTGTTTGAGCGAGGGCTGTTTGCGTGTGAGAAGGGCGTGTGTGGAAACGACACGGGAGAAGTGGGCGTCTCTAAGGAGTTGTTTGTATGCGATGTGAGATTTGTTTGCCTGGATTGGGAAGTAACGTAGGTTCGGGTATGTGCAGTGCGTAGGGTTGGATGGGAGGAGGTTGTGGGACTCCCAAAGTAGCCCGGGAGGAGGAGGCTGACAGACACATCTTACAGGACAGCCCCTTTTCTTGCCTGCCTAGGTTTTCCTCCTAGATTATAGTTTCCCAGTTGCGAGATCCTGGGAGAGGGAAGAGGAGAGGCGGAAGGCGCCCTAGAGTCAGGAGTCTGGGGGCTCCCCTCTCTGCGTCTCGCAGGAGCTGGGAGCTGGGAAAAAGAACAGATGGGGATAGATGCGCGCCCCACAGGGGATCGCGTAGCGACACGTGAAGGATTCAACCTCAGTCCAGTAGTCGCATCCTCTGCCCCAGGGCTGCCCACTTCATTTCTTGTGTGCCCACACTGGCTGGAAGCCCGCGTCCGCTGTTCTCAGCTACCGGAGGAGGAAGACCCCGTTAGGGAGCGGAGCCCCGCCTCTCCCTTGTTACTGACGCGCCCCGCCCCCTCCCCGCCCGGCGGAGCCCCGCCCCCTCCCCACCCCCGCCCCCGCCCCCCACCAGCCGCTGCGCTCCCCTGGCTCAGTCTGGCGGGCCCCATGTTACTGAGCGGAGCTCCTCCGGCGGGCTCCCGGCCGGGGCCGCGGGCCCAGGGGAGCGCTGGGGGCGGCCCAGGGGGGTCCCGCCGGGGCGCCGGGGGTGCGGGAGCCGGCCCAGGAGGGGGCGGCAGCGGCGGAGTAGCCAAGTGGCTCCGGGAGCACCTGGGCTTCCGCGGGGGGGGCGGCGGCGGAGGGGGCAGCAAGCCGGCGCCCCCTGAGCCCGATTACCGCCCCCCTGCGCCCTCTCCGGCCGCGCCCCCCGCGCCGCCTCCGGATATCCTGGCCGCCTACAGGCTGCAGCGAGAGCGCGACTTCGAAGACCCCTACTCCGGGGGGTCGTCCGGCTCCGCCGCCCTCGCCACCCCTGCCGCCCCCGGCCCCACACCGCCCCCGCGCCACGGCTCTCCCCCACACCGCCTTATTCGGGTCGAGACCCCGGGGCCCCCGGCGCCCCCTGCTGATGAGCGGATCTCCGGACCCCCCGCCAGCAGCGACAGGGTGAGTGCCGCGCCAGGCTGGGATGGCGGGGAGGGGAGGCGGTCAGGGGTCTGGAGGTTGCGAGAGGGACAAAGGTGGCCTGAGCCGGGCCCCTCGGTGTCTCAGCGACTGGCAGACGCGAGTCCCTGACCCCGGGGCTCCGAGCCTTCACCCACCTTTGTTCAGGTTCTCAGCCGACTAATCTGAGACGGAAGCCCCAAACTCTGCCCCTCTGCCCCATTCCCTGTAATGGCCCCAGGACTGGTGACCCTGCCCCTCCCGGGCTGGCTCTGCACTTCGCAGCCCCCTCCAGCCTGATCCGTGAGCCTTTTTCTAGCGGGAATTGAGGCGCACCTCCCAACCCCCACTGGTTGATGGCCTTTCTGCCCCTCTGGAAGCAGCAGCTCACTGCCCTTTGATCTCTGACCCTTCCCCCAGGGCATAGCCAGCACAAAGCTCTTCCCTCCTGTTTCCTCTTTGCTTCCTCCTCCTCTTCCTTCTGCTATTTCTCCAGCCTAAGCATCCTTGCAGGTGCCGAAGCCCCAGAAAGGAGGTGAAGACGGGTTTCTCCTTGTAGACACAGCGCGAACTGGCCTTTGCCCTAGGGCTGTTGTTCTCAGGAGGCCAAGACAGACAGCTTACAGTTCTTGCCAATGGAGCTTCCTGGGGTCCAGGCCCACTCCTTCCTCCTTCCCTTGTCCTATCAGGTATGAGGATAGTCAGTGCTCAGGACCTGTTGCCCACATGGGGCTAAGCAGCTGAGCCCATTCCTCCTCTCCACCTGGCCTCCCTCTCCCCCGGGTCTATTCTGAGGGAGGCTGCAGCTTTTCTCGGGTCTGCAGGCACCAGGATAGGGAGGAGAACAGGACATCCACCATGCCTCAGGGCCTTGCCCTGACTCCGGTCGGCCTTATTCCTCCCTGGCAGAGCGAGAGCTGAAAGCCATTGCAGGCCCCTCAGTTCTGTGATGATGACTCTGTGGGCTGCCTTGGCTCTGCTGTCCTTCTTCGCTAACCCCGGGAGCTCAGTTCTGGGGCCTACCCCCCTCTCCTCAGCAGAGAACATTTTTATTTGATTGGAGCGCAGAGCTGCTTTCCGAATCTGTTGGCTCCAGGATTGAGGCTTTTTAGCTGAGAGAGCGCCGTTCCGCCAGATTTCCTGGATGAGAGGGATCTGTCAGGGCCAGAGCAGAAGCCTCAGGAATGCAAATTCTTTTTCTCCTAGTTTTTGCTATGGGACATGGCTGCCCATCCCGGGCCAGGATACTTATTCTGCAGAGGAAGGTTCAAGGGCACTTCTCCCAGGCTGTGCTTGTCTGCTTCTTGTCCCCCGCTATTGTGTGATGTGATGGAGGTGGTGACAGTGAGGCAGAGAGAGGGGTAGGCCCTGTTCTTCCCACTGACCAGTCAGTCTCCTCTTCTCTAACCACTGCCTGTTTGGCATAGGCAACATGGGCCTGAGCTGTCTTTGGCCCTTCTCCTCTCTACAGTGGCTTGGATGACCTAACAGGCTGCCCACCAAGCCATGGGCTCCTCCAGGATACGGACCATGTCTTCTTGTGTCTCCCAAGTGCCTGACACAATGCTTGACATAAAGAAGGGTGCATAAATATGTCCTGCATGGTGACTGTCCATTATCAGGATGGCCTGAGGGTCAGGGACTCCCCTAGCCGCAGCTTCCCTTGCACATTTTCCCAGACACCCCCAAGGAAGGGGCTGCACCCACACAGTTCCATGCAGAGACTCACAGCCTCTTCTTGCCAAGGGCCTCCACCCTCAGCTTGGGTCAGCCCTGTGATCTGTGTGCTTTTCAGACTTAGGGGCCAAGAGATGTCTGACTCCTTTGTCAGCTACAGGGACAGGAATGAAATCCAGCAGGCTCTCCCAGGAGCCATATAATCTGTGGTTTCTTTAATGCGTGTGATGAGAAAGACCCAGGATACCACCTGAGTTGGCCTGGGGCAGGGATGCTATCTCCATGGGCCCTGACCTGGGGCCTCCCACCATTTAGAAAGAGCAGCTCCCCACCCATTTTAGGAGCAGAGTTTGGGGTCTGAGTCTTCCCCTAGGAAAAGCTCAGACAAGGTGCCTGAGTCCCTTATCCTAAACCTAAGAGATGCTGTTCCTGGATGTGAGCAGGCGCATGTCCCTGTGGCCCAGGGGAGCTGGTGTTTATGTACTATGTGGCCACTTTCTCAGTGTTTTCTGTTCCTCATTCTCTCAGGCCTCCTGGCTTGCTTTGAGGTCTCCTCCTGACATGAGATGAGGCCTGGGAACAGGGATGTGCTTCGTGCTGGCCTATTCTCTCCTCTGGAACCCAGTGGCTGGGGCTGAGGGAGTCAGAACCCTCTGAGAAGCGATGGGTCATGAGATTTGATGAAATGGGTGGAGGTGTTTCTATGACAAGCCAGAGGGATTGAGCAGAAACCCAGTTAGTATGGGGGCAGGAGAGAACCAGGTCCTGGACAGTACCCTGAGAGGCCCAGGGGGCTCAGGACCATTAGCCTTCTCTCCTCGCGGGGTTCCGGCTGCCAGCCCATCCTGGGACCCACTGCCGTAGTTGGCAGGGGTGCAGGGGTGGCCATCTGGGCAGGCCTAGCAGGGCAGGTGTGGGAGCAGCGGGAGCCGCGCCCTGCAACGGGCAGGCAGGGCCTTGCCATCTGGCCAGAGGAAGAGCTTCTTCATGATGCTGGGCCCTTGTCTGGCCCCCAGGCCATGCTCTGGCAGGGGGGCTAGAGAGCTGGGCCTTCCCTTGCTTTGCTCCCTTTTCTCAGACCTTCAGCAGGAAAAACCTGGTGTAATTAGGGAAGGGGCTGGATATGGGAACAGGGCTCTGATTGGGCGAAGCTCTGAGCTGCCTGTGACCATCTGTGCAGTGTGTCCTTTGCCTCCCTCATGCCAAGATACAAGTTTGGGGCTGGGTGGGAAGGTAGCACGGACAATAAGACAGTCAGGCACCCTGGATTAAAACCAGGGCTCTTCTTAGCTCATGGAGAGGTTCCTGGGCTGCATGAACCTCCAGAAATTGTGTGCAGATATTTCCTATTTTTCTGGGGAAAGGTATAGCTCTTAGATTCTCATAGGGGTTCACAAGCCCCAAAATATTAAGAACTTAAAAAAATAGTTGTATCTCACAGATGATATCCACAGGACTTGGATCCTCCAGGCACAGATTTGGAAAGGAGGAAACAGACAGAGGTAGGAAAAGTTAAGTGAGGGACACAGTGAGGGCATCTGAAGTTGAACAAGACATTCCTGCCCTGGGGTTAGGAGGATTGATCGGGGCCGCCAGTCAATGGAGGACCATCCCTTAGCCAGTGTTCATTAAGTGTATGTCATTAGGCGCTGAAAGGGACACAGCACCTGGAAGACCTGGTGCTTGCCTTTTTGGAGTTTGTTTGCTTGTTTGTTTTACTGTTCCTTCTTAGGACTTGCACAGAGTCTGTAGGTCCGATCTGCTTATCTTGCAGATGGAGATAGAGGGAGGAGGAGAGTCTGCGGAAGGAAGGGAGGAGAAGGGAGGAGTCCAGGTGAAGGGACTTTTGTAGACTAGTTAAATCTCTTAAACCTCAGAGGCTGGCCATCTGTGCTGCCATTGCTGCTTTGAGGATGGCTGAGGCCTGCAGCTACTGGGGGATTGGATGGCAGGCCTGACCACTCCACACAGTGCCGTCACCCCACACTGCGGCACCAACTCTGTCTGGAAGACATCTGTGCTTCTTACCTTGGCTAGTGAATGACTCAGTGACAACTCAGCTCTGGCGCTTTGCCTGTTGGGAGCTGGGAACCTGAGGACCATGGATGGGAGCTGCTGGCTAGGCTGAGCAAGCCCTGGCTGGGGCCCAGGGCTTGAAGGGGTACCTGCTGACCACTCCATTAGCCCTCACCACAGAATCAACATATTATGTGAGAGCAAAAGTGGGGCCCAAACCCTGCATGTGGTGGGCCTGTGGGTGCCCCCAGAGCCTGGTGCCCAGCCTTAGGGCTTCACAACTTGGAGCTTATTTTGTGTCTATCACTGTGGACCTCCTCCAGAAGGACTCAGAAATTTGGTCTTTTTGTCTTTAATAATATAGTGGCTAACATATACTAAGCAGTTCGCTTGTGCCTGGTACCATTTTGAAGCAGCTGACATGTGTTAGACCAGTTGATCCTGAAAACAATCCTGTGAGGAAGATTCTACTACTATCCCCAGGTTACAAATGGGGAAACCAGAGCACAGGAATGCTGAGTCACACTTGCAGGGTTTCTCAGCCAGCAGGTGGTAGGGTGAGCCCAGTGCCTGGGCCCTCAGCGCCTACCACCAGGTGCCTGGCAGAGAGGAGGTATTCACTGAGCATTTGCTAATGAACAAGAGGAAGCAGACTCTTAGGGAAGGAATGAGGGGTGTGTTCTGTACTGAGTTTACCACTTCCTGAATGCTGGGGACCACCACTTGGTTCCCAATCCTAAGGTGGCACCAGACATACCCAAGGGTCTTATGAGGGTTGGTAGGATCGACTGCATGTCTGTAATGTGTGACTGTTTTATAAACAAGGCATTGTTCTTGTAATTAGAAAAGGGAAAGACATTTGTTTTATGTCAAGGGATTTCTCAGATAAAATAGGAGAAGGACATTGCAATAAGCAGGAACAATGGGTATAAAAAGTTTGATCTCGAGGAAGGTAAGTAATGTACCATTTCCCAAACTGTAACGGGTTAATAGATTTTCAGTGACAAAGGGCTTCCATGGTTAAATATTTTTGAGAAATTACAGGATTAAACAAAATTAGACTGATTTCTTTGCTGCAGGACTCCTTAGATTTAAAGTGTATTTTAAATCTACAAATAGAGGAGAGAAGATGCTGCATTTCCCAAATGTTTGGAAAATCTGTGATAAGACACTACACGTCAGGAAGCCAGGGTCCCTGTCTTGTCTCTGCTGCTGACAAGCTGCATACCCTGGACAGGCACCTAAACTCTGAGGCCTTAATACCTGAATATAAAAGATTATCCTCAGAGCTAACATTTGTTCAGCACTGACTCCATGCCAGCCTCTGGGCTAAGAACTTTGACAAATTAATTTTCCTCTTCCCAACCCTGATATGGGTACTATTACCATCCTTTTTCTACAGATAAAAAGAGGTTTCCAGACACTCAATGTAAGCTAAAGAAACAGAGGAGAGGGGGGCCGGGCGCGGTGGCTCAAGCCTGTAATCCCAGCACTTTGGGAGGCCAAGACGGGCGGATCATGAGGTCAGGAGATCGAGACTGTCCTGGCTAACACGGTGAAACCCCGTCTCTACTAAAAAATACAAAAAATTAGCCGGGCGAGGTGGCGGGCGCCTGTAGTCCCAACTACTCGGGAGGCTGAGGCAGGAGAATGGCGTGAACCCGGGAGGTGGAGCTTGCGGTGAGCTGAGATCCGGCCACAGCACTCCAGCCTGGGCAGCAGAGTGAGACTCCGTCTCAAAAAAAAAAAAAAAAAAAAAAAAAAACAGAGGAGAGGGGCAGTGGTAGACTTTGGGGACCTTGCAGACCAAGGCGCGCATTGTAACGCGTGCCCCTCTTGCTCCTCCTGGATCCACACCCCCCTGGAGCCCCGTGGTGGGGGTCAAGCATGTGTTGCTTGGCCCAGTTGCAGACTGGAAGAGGAGCCAGATGGCGGGCCTGCTAGCTACCACAGGAGAGGCTTGAGCAGGAAGGAGATTCAAAGTATGACAGCTGCTCTGGGAGGGGAACAGACACAATAGCAGAGTCCTGGAGGCACCCTGCCCGGTGGCAGGAAGGAGAGGGATGGGATCCTCTGGGTAGTAGATACTCTACCTACTAGTTTGGAAATCTTTCAGCGTTTCAGCAGCATTCTGGCTATATCAGAGAGTGTGCCTAAATACCAGCCGTGGTTTTAGGTGTCTTCCGCAGAGGTCCTTTGCGGACAATTCCTCCCTTTGGCCTTTGTGCCAGAGTCTTTGATTTCTATTCAGATGTAGATCTGCTGAGAGCCTGATCCTGCAGCCATTAGAGGTCAAGGTGAATAGGGATCTGAAAGGTGATGTCACTCCAGAGGATGGAGTCTGGAGAGGACACCTGTTGAGCGTCCCTTAGTATACGTTGAGTATCTACTGTGTGCTAGCCCTGAGATTGACACAGGATACAGTAGTGAGCACATCAGAGTGGGGCAAAGGGAACATAAACAAAACAACAAATTAGGGTAGGTCAAAGGGGTCAGAAGCCTATAGGGGCAGCTTCCTCCACTGAGCAGTTTATCCTGGGGACCTAGAAGCCACAGGAAAGCAGGCCTGGGTTCTGCCCGGGATCTTCTGTGCCCAGGGTGGGTGCCTGTCCTGCCATCCTTCCCAACTGGCATCTCTGCTGCTGCTCCTGACTCCCAGCCCTGTGGGCGGCTCCTTTGGGCATCCCAGCCCAGGGTGTGGGGCCGGGGCTTCCTGGAGCTGGGTGTGGAGCCAGGAATGGAACAGAGGAGCCATTGAGCTGCCCGCAGAGTTGCCACCGGGGCGCCCACGGGCACTGCAGGCTAGAGCTGAGGAGGCCCACGCCAGCCTGGGAGGGGTCGCGGCTCTGGGCATGGGCCCAGGACTTGGGTAAGAAGGGTGCTGCCTGCAGGCTTGGTGAGGGAGAGGCTGGAGGGGCTCTATGGAGTGGAGGAGCAGGGGTGGGGGGAATATCAGGGGCTTGGACCAGGTACTTCTGCCGGCCAAGCAGCTTCTGATGACACAGCTTCGCTTGGAAAGACTGTCCCCTCATGTGACCCCACCCAATCCAGATTTATGCTTCCTCTGCTGAATGAACAAGGAAAAGTACTTCCTTTGTCCATTCTTCCTGTTTTATGAATGGAGTTAACACATATTTACGGAGCGCTTTCAGGAATTTGACAGTAAACATGGTTCCTGCCCTCAGTAAGCTCACAGTCTGCAGGAAGACGTGGAACAAAACAAATATTTACCATGCAGTGTGATGATAGCCCGGCACAGAGACACCTAACAGGCCTGGGGGAGTATTGAAAGGCTTTCTAAAGAAATGATCTATAAGAGTTAGCTCTTGAGGAGGAAGGAGAAAGCGATCCAGGCAGAGGGAAAGCCTTTGAAGTAGAAAGAACATGCAGCTTTCTGGTAACAAAGTGATCCAAGGTGAGTAGAGAGAAACTAAAGAGGAAAGTGGAAGCTTTCAAATCTCTTTAACTACAGACTTTTTCCTGAAGCACTGGAGAGCTGTCGCAAGATTTAAGGATAATGTGTTGGTTGATTCAGACACTGTTGAGCGGCTGCCACAAGAGTGTGATGCTGGCTGCCGACTGACAGAATCACCGAAGGTGGGCTGACCACAGAGCCCCCTTGGTCAAGGGGTGGGGCTGTGGGTGCCAGTTGGTCTGGGAGGAAGCAGCTTGGGCGAGTAGGGGTGAGTGGATTTATTTTCTCTACCTCCTGGCGGAAGAAGGACTAGGGGTGAAGGCCTCCAAGGGGAGATAGGCGATGATCAAGGAGAAACATTTGTCTAGTGGCTGCTGTATGTCAGGTGCTTACTGGAGCTGGAAAGACAAAAATGACAAAGAGCTCCAGGTGTGGATAGCCCGGTGGTGGTAATGGGATGATGCGAGATGGTGGTTATCCCACAAGCAAGCAGAGATGCAAGGGAGGTGGTAAAGTAGCTGAGGGCATGAATAGAACAAGGTGGGAGCTGAAGACCCCAGGTGAGATGGTAGGAGCCGTTGGGAGGTGCCTCAGAGGGAATAGCGGGGTCGAAGGAACATGCAGAAGGGGTCTCCGAGGCGGAGAGTTTCCTTTCTTCATCTCTGCCTTGCTAGCGGTCACCATTCCCAGTTCCTCTAACCCAGAGCAGGCCAGTCACCCCACGGCCTCCCAGCCCAGCTGGCTCCTACAGCCCTGATCTGGCTCAGAATCAAAGCCTAGACTGAGATTTAAGGAAAGGCAAGACTGGCCTCTCCCCATGCTGCAGGCCCTGGAGCCACCTCCTGTCATCGCCTGTCAACCCACTGGTGCAGTGCTCCCGGGGTGCTGGCAGCCTTGGGTGAACTGGGCCCAGTCTCTGCCTCAGCCAGCGCCCCATCAGGAGAAGCCCAAGCCCAGTTTGGAGAAAGGTTCTATTGTCCTCAGCTGCGCCCCGCCCCGAGCACCTTGAGCGCCTCTTCGGGGTGTGTGGTTTGCAGTTCACTCTGCGTTGAATGGCAGCAGGCATAGAGGAGTGGCCGTGAGCCACCTGTGTGGGAGCAAGGGGCAGCGTGGGAAGTGAAGGGCCAAAGTGAAGCCTTTCCTGTCCCTGCCCTCTAGGAGCCACAGGGACTTCAGCACAACTTCAGGGCTGCCCCAAAGCTGGCTCCGGCATTCTCTCTCCCAGGACAGCCAAGATGCCCCCTGGTGGCAGGTTGGCAGCCTTTTGCACAAAGGGCATGGGTTCCAATTCTACTTACGTAGAATGGTCCTGGACATGTTCCCTAACTTCCCTGAGCCTCTGACTCCTTAAAATGGGGACAGTAATACCTACATGACAGGGGTTGTGAGGATCCATCAGCAGAACTGAAAAAGTGAGTACTCACCCTTCCCTTCCTTGATGATGAGCAGCTGTTTATTCGTTCACCACCTGGAAGTGCCCTCGTAAGCATGGACCATGCTAATCTCTGAGTTGTCTCACTGTTCTTTGCTTGCTCTTTGAACTCTTCCAACACCTTTGTAACTGTTTCTCTGAAGTAATTCCCTTTGTTGAACCACCTGGTGTAGGCTCTGGTCCTGCTTGGACCCTGACTTGAGGCAGGACCTGAGGCCCATTAGCCTCCTTCTGGCCATTTAGCCTAGGAGATGGCCTAGAGGCACAAAATTAGTGGAAAAGATGTACCACTTGGGGCCGGGCATGGTGGCTCATACCTGTAACCCCAGCCACGAGGTCAAAAGATCGAGACTATCCTGGCCAACATGGTGAAACCCCATCTCTACTAAAAATACAAAAATTAGCTGGGCTCGGTGGCATGCACCTATAGTCACAGCTACTTGGGAGGCTGAGGCAGGAGAATGGCATGAACCCAGGAGGTGGAGGTTGCAGTGAGCCGAGATCACGCCACTGCACTCCAGCCTGGCAACAGAGTAAGACTCCATCTCAAAAAAAAAAAAAAAAAAAAAAAAGATATACCACTTGGTTGGCAGCCTAGTTGGAGAGCCCTGCAAAGGAAGAGCCAGAGCTTGTCCCCATCCAAGCTCAGAGCCTGTCCTTGAGTACCTGGGGGTTTGGATCGAAGGCAGCCTACTTGGGACTCTTGCTCCCATGGACAGAATACCTTGGGAGAAGCAGAGTTGCCTCTCCTCTCCCTGAAGCCCACTGTCTTCACTCTCCTCCCACAGCTAGCAATCCTAGAAGACTATGCGGACCCATTTGATGTTCAGGAGACTGGTGAAGGTTCAGCAGGAGCTTCAGGAGCCCCAGAGAAGGTCCCTGAAAATGATGGCTACATGGAGCCCTATGAGGCTCAAAAGATGATGGCCGGTGAGTGACGGGCAGGGGAGGAACTCCCTGAGGCCTGGGCTCCGCAGAACAGGCTTTGTGACTCACAAGTCTAAGGACTGATTCTTTGGTCCCTGGAAAATATGGAGAAAGGCTTTTCCAGGTCCTTGGGGAGGATGGTCACTGCCTTTCAGAGTCATTTTGGAGAAGCCGCTGTGACCTATGAGACCGGAAATGGTACAGGAGGTCATGCAACTGAAGTTCAGATAGAAGCATTCAAGATAGGAAGGAAAAGATAGTGGCGAGGGCTGGGAGGATCAGTGATCCCAAAAAGAGAACCCCTAGCCCTTGGGAGGGGGGATGAGTTTGAAACGAAACATCTTCATGGCAGTTGGAGAAAGATGACTAGAAATGTAGTTACAGTGGGTGTCATGAGCCTGGGCAAGTAGTCCAAAGAGTGAGGCTAGGGAGAAATGAGTAAGACCCGGTCTTGGGAACAGAGGCTGAGAGAGAGTCCAGGGGAAAGAGAGCACATCAGGGGTGATCAGAGAGGACGGGGTGGGTCTGTCCAAGTCACAGCCCTGAGGCAGGGTGAGAGGAAGTTTGTTCAGGGGTAAATGATGTTAGCGCTGGGTGTGCATGGGAACCTAGATGAGAGAGTCCGAGACGGGCAGGGCAGTGCTTCTTCGTAGGCTGGAATGAGGTATCTGGACTTGCTTCAAAACGGGGAGTGGAGCCATAATGAATTCTTGAGCAAGAGAGGAACAGGACGAAAATGTCAGCTTTATTACTGATAAAGTTGATTAGAGAACATTACTTATGTTCACCACAATGGGCTTATGTGGCATCGCAATGGGCTTCTTAATACTTCACCACAGAATTAAACTTGTCCGCTCAGGCTTGGGCAACTCAGTAGGCCTAGTGGGGGAACCCTGCAAAGGAAGAGCCAGAGCTTGTCCCCATCCAAGCTCAGAGCTTGCCCTTCGGTACCTGGGGCTCGGGGTCAAAGACAGCACAGGAACAGGCCACTGACTGTATGAACCAGAATGTTCTTTCTCTTTAAGAGCAGGAGAGCGTGCATTCACTGACCAATACAATAAACTGCTCCTCCTACTTGGGAGAGGTGGTAAGGGAGGCAGAGAGTGGTCAAGAATATCCCAGGAATATTATTCCATGGAGCCCTTGGAAACACGAGCCTGCAGCATGCAGGTTCACCCTAGCAGTAACCTACACACGGAAAGATGAGGGTGAAGGTCACTGGGTATTGGCAAAGAACAGATGGGATTTGAAGAATGAAGGAGGGCCAGGTCCAAGGAGAACAGTGTGGTAGACGGAAATGGAGAAAGTGAGAAGCTTACTACCCTATTTAGGTCAGAGGGTGTGGACCCCAGGAAGCCCCCATGAAGCCCCCATGAATGCCCTGAAATTAAATGTGAAAATATAGGAGCACATTTTTCTGGGGAGTAGCTCCATAGCTTTTATCATATTTTCACTGGGGTCAGTGATCCCAATAAGAGAACTACTAGCTTTGGAGAAGGGGGTCAGTTTGAAACGATGGTATATCAAAGCAAAAGGTCTTTATGGCAGTGGACACAAATGACTGGAAATACAGATGCAGCAAGTGCCACGAAGCCAGGCATATATTTCAAGGAATTAGGATAGGGAGAAATACATAAGACCTGGTCTTGGGGAACAGAGGCCAAGAGAGGATCTAGGGAGAGGTCAGCTGGGGGTGATCAGAAAGAAAGTATTTGCCAGGTCTTTGGTGAGGATGGTCACTGCCTTTCCAGTAGTCACTTTGGAGAAGCAGATGTGACTTGTGTGACCTGAAGTGGTACAGGAGGCCACACAACTGAAGGTCAGATATTAGCATTCAAGATAGTCAGGAAGGACAAAATAATGGTGGGGCTGGGTCAGTGATCCCAAAAAGAGAACCAATTAGCTTTAGAGAAGGTGATGTGTTTGAAACCATGGAATGTCAAAGTGAGAGGTCTTTATGACGATGAATGTAACTTGTCGAAGGGAAAGTTTCAAGGCAGGGGTGGTTCACAGTGTCTGGGCAGTGTCTGTGATTATGAAATGATATCATTTGCGGGCTGGGCGCAATGGCTCACACCTGTAATCCCAGCACTTTGGGAGGCCAAGGCAGGCGGATCACCTGAGGTCAGGAGTTCAAGACCAGCCTGGCCAACATGGTTGAAACCCCCATCTCTACAAAAATTAGCCAGGCATGATGGTAGGTACCTTACTCGGGAGGCTGAGATGGGAGAATTGCTTGAACCTGGGAGGCGGAGGTTGTAGTGAGCCGAGAGCGTGCCATGGCACTCCAGCCTCGGTGACAGAGCAAGATTCTGTCTCAAAAAAAAAAGAAAAAGATAAAAAGGAATGATACCATTTGAGACAGAAGGAAACAAATGGAACTTGGCATCAGGGAGGAAGTGGACAACGGGAGGATTGTGCCTCAGTTTCCTAAACTCGTAAATTTTACCCAGCCCTCACTGACTGTCGCAGGATCCTTTTCCTGTGTTTTACTCTGGTGCCCACCTGCCCTTGCCTTCATTGGCTCCCTTGCTTTTAGTGACCCAGAAGTGTTTTGAGGGTGAGGAACCCAGGATGTGTGGTTGCTGAGCTCCCCCCAGAGCCAGGGCATCTCCTCTGAAGGAGGCCTGGCTTGTTGCTGAGAAGCATTGTAGGAGGAGGGGAGCCAGAAAGCCAAGGCTGAGCCCTCACCTCTCCCTTCCTGCCCTGCCCTGGCAGAGATCCGGGGCTCCAAGGAGACAGCAACTCAGCCCTTGCCTCTGTATGACACACCCTATGAGCCAGAGGAGGATGGGGCCACTCCGGAAGGTGAGGGAGCCCCCTGGCCGCGGGAGTCCCGCCTGCCAGAGGATGATGAGAGGCCCCCCGAGGAGTATGACCAGCCCTGGGAGTGGAAGAAGGAGCGGATTTCCAAAGCCTTTGCAGGTGAGTCCTGTTGGAGAGGGCAGGTCAGCTGGGGCCTCTGAGCAGCTTTCCAGGCTCAAGAGAATGGAAGGAGTGGACCCTAGGAGCCCAGGGAGGCCCAGGATCAGGACTCTAGGGAAATGCAGTTGAATTCTGTACTGCAGGGGGTGGGGTTGGCAGTGTGGACACAGCGCTGTGTTTAGGGTCAAGGAATGGGTACAGGAGAAGGATGAAGGTATTGCCCTGCATCACCACCTCTTGGAAGCTAACAGGGAGGCTTAGATGACTTCTGTCTTTTGGAGACTGGGTATATTTAAAAATAAATTCCAAAACAAACTTATGAAACTCGTGACATATGTTAAAATACTTACATTTAACAAAAGAAGGCACTTACTTCAAACAATGAAGACAGCTATGGGTGTAACCTGAATTCTAGGGCTCTGCCTCCCAGTGGTACGCCCTGGCAGACCAGGGGCGTCTGGCCCCAGGGAGATTTCTGAGGAGCAGAGTGAGGCTATGATTGCCAGATGAAGATCAGGTTTCTTCTGTTCCAGCCACACCACTGTCCATCCCAAGTCCAAGTCCACCATGGAAAAGTTCATGTTAGCGGTCTGAGGTGGGTGGAGCAAGAGCCCGGAGTAGGGAGAGGGCTTTTGCTCCTGGGTCCTTGATTCAGGGAGAACATAAAGGGCTCAAATAGCATTCGACTTCACTCCTGCCCGCATATGCCCCTCTGCCCTGCTTGGGCAAGGGGCTCATCCTGGAGCTGGACCCAGCCCTCCTCTGCCCTCCCCACCCTGACAGCCAGACTGGAAAACCACAGGATTCTAATATTCTTCCTATAAAGCACACACCATTGAGGATGGGCCGTTTATCTCCAGAAGTCTCCTTGGAGAATCAATACTGTTTGGATTGCTTAATGGGAAAATCTATGCGCGTCATTAGGAAACCTCGTTAGCAGTCCAGCAGCCGCCAGTGGCATCACTCTTCTCCACATGGGGGGTGGGGATTACATTTCAATAAAACATCTGCCCCCAAGTCTGAGTAATCCTGACAACCTGAGGCGAGGCTGGCTCTTTCTCGCTGCCTGCGAGTTCCCAGGCTGTGGGGAAAAGGAGAAAGGGAGGCAAGGCTGTGGGCGCCAGGAGGCTATGGGAACCCGGATGTGGTGCTGGGAGGGGCTGGTCACTCCTAGTCTTGCATTTCCTTTGTTCCTGGTATCTTTGGGCCCTGGAGGCTTGTAAGAGGTCAAATGAAGGGGACCCACGAGCTGTCAGAGCAAGACCCTGCATCCTGCTGCTTGCCACCCGAGCTTCCCACCCTCTGACCGGGCCAGCCTGGTGTGGTCAGCGTTGGCTCTGCCCAGACCTTGAGTCCCTCCCCAAAAGCTGACCTGCCTCGCGTCTGCCCCTCCCCCTCCTCCTTTCTAGGCTGTCCTGTGTCCTGGCTCTGGGTTTTGGTGTCTCAACCTTTACCTCTTTCTGTCTCTGTCACTGTCTGTCTCTCTTCTCACTTCTGCTGCTGGCTCCAGTTGACATTAAGGTCATCAAAGACCTACCTTGGCCTCCACCTGTGGGACAGCTGGACAGCAGCCCCTCCCTGCCTGATGGGGACAGGGACATCTCCGGTCCAGCCTCACCCCTCCCTGAGCCCAGCCTGGAGGACAGCAGCGGTGGGTCCTGGGGGGCTTCTGGCCAGGGTGACATGTCCTCACCCCTCCAGGCCCTGCGGGTTGGGTTGGAGGAATTGAGAGGTGGGGCAGGGTTTGGAGACCCCAGGAAGAATCTCATTTGGGAATAAGAAGAAAGACACAAAATGCACATTCCTCCCTTCCCCATAGCTGTGGGATGGTGTCTCCTACAGGGAGGCCCCTTTCTAATGTGTTCCTCACCATGCTACAAAAATCCACCATTTAAAATTCACTTTGGGGAGAGCTTTACTTGACCAGATCCTTCAGCAATGCAAATACTCCTGAGATGGGGGTGGGACAGGCACAGGAAATGTGGAACTCCTTGGCACAAAGGAGCAGATCTGACCCTTGCATCTGGTGACTGAAAGACAGTAAGGGCTACAAGGAGAGAAAAAGAACCCAAATGAGGAGAAAGAACGCACTTAATTCTTCCTCTGTGTTCAGTTCTGTCCAGAGTGGGCACCCAAGGGTGTGTGTGCAGAGGCATGAGCATCTGGTTGTACATTTGTGCCTGAATATTGTATTTTAAAATATGGGATGAAGGAAGGTATCTATCCATACGTGCATGTGTGCATGTGTGCCTGTGTACCTGTGGCCAGGGGATCCATGGGGGCTCAGCCTTTCCTTATGTAGGCTCAGCTATCAGGCTGCCCTGGTCTGGGAGGGCAGAGGTGCCGCCTCTGGGCCTCTGGGTTGGGGAAGGGAGCCAGTGGGCAGCAACGTTGGGGGTGGGGGAGGGGCGAGCCGGCTGGCGGCTTTGGGTGGGATTAGCCTGTCAGGATGGCACCAAGGGGAATCAGATAATTGTTCTCAGATCAATAAGTCATTTCTACAGAATGGCTTGGCAGGGTGATTTGGAGAACGGTAATGAACTCTGAGGAGGAGAAAGAAACAATATCATCAGCGCTGAAGCCACCCTGAGAGGATGGACTGGGGGAAGGCATCAGCTGCTCTGGAGGCAGAAGCGTGCATAGTTTCTCGGGTTGCTCCTCTGCCCTCTCCTCCCACAGTGTGGGGACTGCGAGGCCCTGTGGCACAGAAGGCTGGGCCCACCCCCACCAGGGGATGGATCCAAGATTATGTCCCCAGAGCCAGTCAGGCCCTTGAGCATGGGCTGCCCTCCTAGAACATTCCTTTGATCCTTTCTGGGGCTGGAAGAAGTAGGGATTGGGCACTGGCTATTCAATAGTCACCTCTGGGGACCTCTAGGGTTCTTAGAGTCCATGACTGATATGTTCCCCACAGCCCAGTTTGAAGGATCGGAGAAGAGCTGCCTGTCACCTGGCCGGGAGGAGAAGGGGCGGCTACCTCCCCGACTCTCTGCAGGGAACCCCAAGTCAGCCAAGCCCCTAAGCGTGGAGCCCAGCAGCCCCCTGGGGGAGTGGACAGATCCAGCACTGCCTCTGGAAAACCAGGTGTGAGTGTCTGTGTCCAGCTGGGGACTCCCCCTCCGCTCCTCCCCTCCTGGCACTGGCTTCCCTACAGGGGACACCCACAACGGGTGGGCCTGGACGGCGAGGGACCCAGCAGAGATGCCCCCCTTCCTCTCTCTCATCCTCAGCTGGTATCACGGGGCCATCAGCCGAACCGACGCCGAGAACCTGCTCCGGCTGTGCAAAGAGGCCAGCTACCTGGTACGCAACAGTGAGACCAGCAAGAATGACTTCTCCCTGTCCCTCAAGTGAGTGGGGACGGTTGTGGGTGCAGGGACAGCCAGCAGGGTGGAAGGGGACTCCAGTATTCCCCTTATGCCTGCCAAGCTGGGGAGCTCCCCATCCCCCATGAATAATCCCCAGGCACTGGGGGTCCTGAGATGTCTGAGACTCAGCCCCTGCTCTCAGGGAGCTCAGAGTCCACTGGGAGAAACAGTTGATCCGCAGCATGCAGCTCAGAAGGGTTCTGTTCTAGCTGTGTGGCCTGGGCCCCCTTAACCTCTCTAGGCCTCAGTTTCCTTACTAATGAAATGGATGGGGGAGGATATAGGGAAGGATTAGGTGAAATAATGCATGAGAAGTGCTTAGCATAGTGCTAAGGGCTCAATAAATCATCACTGTCATTATTAATGGAAGCCCAAGATGTTCTAGAAGCATAGGCAAGGAGATAGGAGCTTTGCCTGAGGGAGTCTATAGGGTGGCCAGGGGGCGGGAGGGGGGCTGGGTGCTAGGAGGAGGACAGGGTAGTGGATACAAAGTTATTCCTGTTTACTCTGAGGAAGAGTGTGTGTGTCTGTGTGTGCATTTGAGGACGGGGGGATGGGGGGGGGGTGTCTGAGCTTTTGGATCCTGGAAGAGGTAGGGGAGGCAAGGCCCTCCCTTCCCATCAGGCTTGCCTCCCAGGAGCAGTAGATCAGCCTCCCAGACTCCCTGGTAGCATGGCCAGCCCTGCCCTGGGTAACCAGGAGTTCTGCCTGGTAGACCCTGTACCCCATGTTAGGAAGCCAGTGGGGTGGTATGTTCATTTGCCTCCCACCATCACTAGTAGGACACCTGCACCACTTTCTAGCACATTCTCTGGGACCATCAGAGTACAGTTATACCCTCCCATTCAAACAAATCCAATCTATGGAAACTTGGGGCTACTAAACCAGTCATATCTGGGGGAGAATTATTCAACTTCACTAAAAGATAATAGAAAAAGTGGTGGGCGTGTTGGCTCACACCTGTAATCCCAGCACTTTGGAAGGCCGAGGCTGGTGGATCACCTGAGGTCAGGAGTTCGAGACCAACCTGACCAACATGGTGAAACCCGGTCTCTACTAAAAATACAAAAATTAGCTGGGTGTGGTGGTACGCACCTGTAATCCCAGCTACTCAGGAGGCTGAGTCAGGAGAATCGCTTGAACCCAGGAGGCAGAGGTTGCAGTGAGCCGATATCGTGCCATTGCACTCCAGCCCAGGCCAACAACAGCAAGAATCTGTCTAAAAAAAAAAAAAAAAAAAAAAAAAAAAGAGGTAATAGAAAAAGTTGATCCTAGGGAAATCACTTAATATCTCCAAGCCTCGGTTTCTACCTTTGCCAAATGAATTGATAGCGCTTTTTTTCCCCCAGCTGTCATACTCTAGGAGTCTTTGAATTATAAAGTCAAAGAAGCATTTCCCAGAAAAGTTTTTGTCAAAAATTTGATGTATATAACCTCAGAAATGTGTATTGCCTTAAAAATTATAGTTAAAGTTCATGGAGCACACCAAGCAACCTATATGCCATTTCTAAACCAACTACTCCCCTGCAAGATAGATCTCTTTTTTATAGACAGAAAATAAATTCAAAGAGCCTTGTTACTTGCCCAAGGCCACCAGGTAATAAAGTCCCAAAATCAGGATTTGAACCCAGCTGTGTCTGACTCCGCAAACCATGGTATTCCAGGGCTCCACCAGTGCCATATTATTGTTTGGTACAGGCTAAGGTAAGGGGAGATGCCAGGGGTCTGGCTCCCAGAGTGGAGCCCTGCCAGCCTGCCTTAGCCTGGGAGGTAAAATGGCAAGGCAGGCCTGGGGACCTGCTCCCGCCCTGTCTGACCTGGCTGGGCATCTGTCTGCCAGAGCCTCGTTTACATATAAATGGCTTCTCTGAAATATGATTATGGTTTCTCTTCTCTTCCTAATGGAAGGGCTTTCACTGGTAATTAAACAACTTCCTCAGAAAGGCTTGCCGGCCTGGTCCTGCAGGCCAGCTGGTCCTAACCCCAGTACCCTGAGGGTCTGGCCGGGGCTTTGCTGTGTCCTAATGGACCCTTGGGACTTTGTCCCAGGAGGCGGGAAAGCACAGCCATCCCCTCTGCAGGAGGTTGGTTAGCCACGTGGCTGCTGAGCTCTCTGGCCACTTGTCCTTCTTAGGCAGATCTCTTTCGAGAAGATAACAATGTGCAGCTTTCAGGAGAGACAATTCCCCAGGTGGACTAAGGGGGAAGCGGTCAGCCCCAAACTGAGAAGAGGTGAAGGAAAGCAGGGCCCATGCTGCTGCCCACAGCCTTGGGCCTGACGGGACACTGCGCCCCCTCTCCACCACCCACAGGGGCCGTTTGCCGCAGGCCCTTGGCTCCTTTTCCCAAGGGCCTGAGCTGTCAACCCCAGTTATCTCAGACCTACAGATGGCCCCCGCCACCCTGCACCCTGACACGCCCAGCCCTGGGGCCCCAGGCCTTTTCCCAGAAGTCTGCTAGGCTCTGAGGACTCCATGCCTGGGGAGGCAGAGGGATGGAGTATGGGGCCTCGTTTTCTCCTCCCATCTGTCACCTCCCTTCAGCCTCCCCACTCTGATTTCTCACCTGTGGGCCTGGTGAAATGGGTCTTTGTACCCAGACAGGGGAGGCGAGTGATGAGGACTGCCAGCCTCACCTCTCTGCGGGGTGGAGCTCAGGATGGAGGCAGCCCCCTCACTGGTTCTGCTTTCCACACTGATCTCTAAGCCCTGTCCTTGTCCCCAGGTAGGCTGTGGCCAGCAGTACGTAACACTTAGGCTTCAGGGCTCCCCAAAACATTCCTTACCCCTTGCCTGTGCTTGGGTTTCAGACCTGAGGCCTGACAGACCAAGCTGTGGTGGTTTAGACAAATGTACTTGGGTACTCCCGTGCCCTCTGATGGGCCGAGGGTCCCTGGACATTTAGGAGCTAGCCAGAGCTCTGAGCAGTGGGGTCCTTGTCTTGAGGGTAGAGCCAGGCACTGAGGCCGATTTCCTGGTTGTGGCAGGGAGATGGGAGGGGCAGGAGCATGTCCCTGAGCAAGGGAATGAAGTCATCGTAGGCCGAAGGGCCAGATAAATGAGCTAGGGGCTTGGTCGAAGACCCAGAGAGCAAGAGAGTGAAGGGATATCCCCAGGAGGAGGCAGCCGAGCAGTCCCAGATTTTGGGGGGTCTTCCAGATCAGCTTCTCCCTTCCCCCTAGTCTTTAGAAGGGAGAGCCCCAACCAAGACTCGCTTGGTTGTCACATCTGTCCACCCTCCTGCCAAGGGTGTATGTGGTTCCACATGAGTCACCAGGAGCCCCTCACAGGTGTCCCACCATACAGCTCACGAAAGGTGAGGTTAAACTGGCCCTGGCCACAGAGGCTGGAGGGCCAGGGTGCCTGGACCCCAGGGTTGGCCAGCAGGGGGCGGGGGTGGTGTTGGTCACTCAGTTTCCACCTGCACACACCCTGTATACTCCCTGTACACACATTCTTGGCACACCCAGTGGCCTCACCACAAAGCCAATGCCCAGTGCTACCTACTTACACCACCACCACCCCTGCTTTCTGGACTGACCTCCATCTCCCCTCATCACCTGTCATTCTCAGCTGGCTTTGGAACCACAACATTTGCTGTAGGGTTGGGGAGGGTTACTGGATGGGGGGCTGAGGAGAGCCCCCACTCATCAAAGTCTCCTCTCCTCTTCCCAGGAGCAGCCAGGGATTCATGCACATGAAGCTGTCCCGGACCAAGGAACACAAATATGTGCTGGGCCAGAACAGCCCGCCCTTCAGCAGCGTCCCTGAAATTGTGCACCACTATGCCAGCCGCAAGCTACCCATTAAGGGGGCCGAACACATGTCCCTGCTCTACCCTGTGGCCATCCGGACTCTTTAGATGTGAAGCCAGGGCACTGTGATAGACCTGTACCCAGCCCTGTGCCCATCACCTGGCTGAGGGCTGTGGCGCTTGCCAGGGACATGATCTTTCAAACCTTTCTTCTCCGGGTATCGAGCAGAAGCTGGAGATTCCTTAATTTATTCTAAAGGGAAAGGGCTCCTGGGGCCTTGGAGTAAGGGGTTGGCTGGAGCTGGGGATAGAGGAAACCCTGGAGAGAAAGGATAGCCCCTGGAGGAAGGGGGTTCTAGAGCTGCTGGGGTCGTAGGGAGTTTCAGATTGGCAGCTCCGGCTTCTTTCCGACCTTAGGGCAGAGGTGGCGACCTCCACCGCCACCATTTTCTCCCCACTGGCTCCCTGCGAGGTGGAGCAGAATTCGGCCCCATGGGGCGCCTGACCATCTCTCTGCCACCGTCCCCAACTTCCACCCCAGACCGTCGGAGGGCTCCTCCCAGAGTCTGGTGAGGTTTGGGGAAGGCAGGCCCCTGGGAAGCAGCCGGCTTTGGGGGGTGGGGAGACAAGGGGAGGGGCTCGGGCAGAGGGAACTGTGCAGTCCCCGGGCCGCCCCGGCTCCGGGCCAGAGGCAATAAATAAACCCGATCCCGCCGGGCACAGCCGCGCCCGCGCCTCCGGCGCCGTCCCCGGGCTGACGGGGGAGGGAGCGGAGAAGCGAGCGCAGATTCTGCTTATAAATCAGCTCTGGAGCAGACACAGCCCGGCTGTGAAAAGCACTTTCGAAGCATCAAGTTCCTTTCTTTGACGAGATGTCAAAACATCGCCGCCGCCCACGCCCCGGCTGGGGGCACCCAAGGCCCGCTGGCCGCGCGGCGCCCCCTCCCCGCTGCGCGCGGCTTCCCCGAGCGCGTCCAATTTCCTGCCAACGGCCATTTGTCTGGGAGAAGGGGAGGCGCGGAGAGACAAAGAGGCAGCGCGCCGGGCCGGGGAGCGGGGCGGCCTGCCACGCGGAAGCCGCGCGCCGGCGGAGGCGGGAAAGCCAGCGGGGCGGGCCGCGGGGGCCGCGCTCGTCTCCTTGGCCAAGGAACTGAGGGCCTGCCGCGCCTCACTCGCCCCCTGACGGAAGGGTTTGTCCCGGACAGACCCGCGGGCGGGGCCGGCCTGCGAGCCCCTAACCACCGGCCCGCGGCCTAGACCGCACCCCGGCCGGCGCCCACCGCTGGAACCCGCCCAGGCCTGTGGGCCGGCCGGGGAAGGCCCACGGGGCCGCCAGGCGGAGCGGCTCTCAGGCCCGCCCCATCCCGCGGGCAGGCTGGTCAGGACCCCTCGACGTGCTGGGCAGGCACCTTCCGGGGACCGCTGCGCAAAAGGGCCGTCCGAGGGCCTCTTCCAGAACCTAAACATGCAACCTCCAAAGTGTGCTGTGAATCACAGTACTTGAAAGTTTCTAAGCCAGTGGCTATTTTCTCGAAATTGAGCATATGTGGTATGTAGGCATTTAAATTGGGCACTCTCTTGCCGGGCGCGGTGGCCCACGCCTGTAATCCCAGCACTTTGGGAGTCCGAGGTTGGTGGATCACCTTAGGTCAGGAGTTCGAGGCCAGCCTGACCAACATGGAGAAACCCAGTCTCTACTAAAAATACAAAATTATCCGGACCTGGTGGTGCATGCCTGTAATCCCAGCTACTCGGGAGGCTGAGGCAGGAGAATTGTTTTAACTCAGGAGGCAGAGGTTGTGGTGAGCCGAGATCATGCCATTGCACTCCAGCCTGGGCAACAAGAGCAAAACTCTGTCTCAAAAAAAAAAAAAAAAAAAAAAAAAATCCCTCAGAGGGTTGTCCTGTCTTTAAGTCAACTTGGAGAGCATCCAGCCATTTTGCAGATGAGAAAACAGGCCAGAGAGGTTGGGTGATGTGTTCATTTGTCTCCTTGCCGTCGTCTCACTGCCTGGAAGAGCCATGTAGGCACAGATGCCCAACTCTCCCTTTGCTCAGAGAAGGGCTGGGAGTGACTGAGGTCCTGGAAAAAGCCAGGTGGCTCTGGCTCCCTATAGGCTCCAGCTGAGTCTGCCCCTCCCGCGTTCTCTTCCCCAGCCCACCTCCTCCAGAAGCTTCCACACCCTCTTCGCCCCTTCTGAGCAGGCTCACCAGGCCTCACGCGAGTGGCTGACAGACCCTCTGTCAGGAAGGGCACCCCTGGGCTGGGGAAGGGATCTCTAGCTGGGGCGCTTTACCTTGGGCCAGCTGCTTTACTCAGGACACTGGCCAGCTTGAGAGATGTCTGGGTCAGCCTGGTGAGCTGGCTGGGTGAGTGGCTTCCTCTCCCCATGTCCCATCTGGCTCTAGGGCAGAATAAAGAAACCCTGAACACAGAAAAGTGATTTATTTGTAAGGGAGACTACTGGAGCAGGGAGAAGAGGGCTGAGGAGCATTGCATACATAGGTGTTGGGCCAGGGTCTGATGAAAGAACGTGCTTAAAACCTTGGGTGAAATCAGTTGTGGTGTTAGACTGTGGTGCTGAGCGGGTTTCTGTAAATGGCTTGCCATGGGTCCAGCCTCTACCTCCTGCAAGGCAATTGCCAGCCCTTCTGACAGTGGCGAGCCCAGAGGAGGAGGAGGTCTGGGAGTAGGGAGGGTTCTAAGATGCCAGCATCCATGCTCCCAATGCATCCTTACACTCGCCACCCCAACACACATACAGACCCGCATACACACGGTACTTGTCAGGTCAGTTTGTCTTTTGAGATTTGTTTTGTTTCTGAAGTCTGGAAACAGAGGTTTTACTTTGCCCCAAACCAGCAGCTCCCCTACTTCTCACTCTAGACCCTAGACACTGCCCCCCTCCCCCACCATTTCTCCAGGCTGAGACACATCCTGGGCCTGGAGGTCCCTGAGCCCACACCTGGTGACTGACCATGGCCACCTGGAACAAGGTTGGGAGGTGAGAAATGAGAGAAGGCTGAGGCAGCCAGAAATAGGAAGAACAGAGGTGAGCTGTGGGCCCAAACCTCTGCTCGACTGGGCAGTGGGCAGAACCCCTGGGCAGGGGCCTAGAAGTTCTCATAATGGTGGGAGAAGTGAGTCCGGTCCTGCCTGTTGATGAGCTGACAGGCCTTTTCCACATTCTTGGTCATGCCAGGGGGGCCACAGCTAAACACCCCGATCTTCCGGACCTATTGCAGGAGGAATAAGTGAAGGCTAGCTCGCTGCTCAGAGGCAGAGGTAGCTCAGTGTTCAGAGGCAGAAATAACTCAATGTTCAGAGGAAGGGGTAGCTCCCCAATTCAAGACCAACCTGGGCAACATATCAAGATCCCTGTCTCTAATTTTTTTTTAATTAGCCGGGCATAGTGGTATACTCCTGTAGTCCCAGCTACTTGGGAGGCTGAGGCGGGAGGATTGCTTGCACCAAGGAGTTGGAGGTTACAATGAACTGGTACTGCACCACTGCATTCTGGCCTGGGCAACAGAGCAATACCCGTTCTTTTAAAAAAAAAAAAAAAAAAAGCAAGCCAGCAGGGCTCCTGATGGTTTGCATGGTGAGGGCTGGCTCAGTGTTTATTAGTCTAGTGGAATTTTGCTAAGTGCTAGATCAACATTGCTAATAGGGGTTGGGCTAATCAGTGTTAAAGCTGAAGAACTGCTTAGCCTCTCATGGAGGGCTAGCCCAGTATTTGTGAGTAGTGACTAGCCCAGTGCTCACGATAAAGGTTCCGTCAGTGTCCAGGGTGAGGACTGACTCAGTATTGGTGAGGGTAGCCCTTAGTTTATGGCGAGGACTAGCTCAATGATTGAGCTCTTCCTTCTGGACAATACATCATGGCTTCAGAGATGGCAAGTCCCTATTGCCTGCCTCCTTCCTTAGCACCTAAGAGTGACCCCCACCTATCCTTTCCATTCCGTTACCCCACCAATCTCCCAGGGGATGGGTTCTCATCAGCAGTCAGTTTCTTCCTTGATGGGGCAGGTTTGGGAGCTTTGCTCAGACCCCAAATGATAAGGAAGAAGAGAACCTGGATATGGGTTGGACTGACCTGGGGGTGGACCTCCTGCAGGGAGTTGAAGAAGGACTCAAAAGGGGGGCGGCCAAAGTGGGTGATGGAACGCAGGCCTGTGAATAGACTCCGGTTCAGAACCTTCTGGAAGTGCCGTTCACAAATGTACTATGGTAGAGAAGGATGGAACAAAGTTCAGCCACGCACGGCTAGGATCAACTCCTAGCTCAGACAGTGGCCCACATACCCTCCTGGTGGGCCCTGACATACCAGCATTGTGGTCCTGAGGTCGAACTTCTCAGCCAGCTGGGTGATGTAGATGTGCACAGACACCAGGTCCTGGTGGTCATTCTCCTCCACCTCTCGGATGATATCAGCCAGCCACTCAAACTGACGCTGGGTCCGCGTCACCCAGATGAAGTAGATCTGGGGACACGTGGCTGCAGCTCAGGACCCAGCTCAGCTCAGCCTCCCTACATCCCAGGGGTGTCCATACCAATAGAACTCTTCTGACCTCAGCCAGCTTGTACCCTTCCCTAGACAGCCGGGGGAGAGGGAGTGTATGGGCCACAGGGCCAGGCTCTAAGGCCAGAGATGGAGTTGGCCCAGGGCCCCAGAGAGGAGGAAGTGAGAGACCCCAGGGCCATGGGAAAGGTCCCTTGGTGATGGGGAGGTGAAGGTCTGTGGAGTGAGAAGCAGCCCTCATGCTTAGCCTGTCCTACAGCTCCCTCCAGTGGTCCCTGCTCAGGCTGCCAGGCACCTAGTGGCTAAAGGGCATTTCACAGAGCAGCTTCAGGGAGACCCAGCAGCTGCCTGGGCAGATGGGAATGGGCTCAAAGAGAGACCAGCAGGTGGAAGCTGCCCTGCGGGGAGCCCTCTGCAGCTTCCGAGAGGGGGAAAGTGGGGCTGTGTAGTTAAGAAGCAGAGGGCAGAGGAGAACAGGGGAGCTGTCACCCGCTGAATGCTGACAGCACATGGGCTGGGCTTCTGCCCTGTGCATTCCAGCGCCCCTGACTCACCTGCCAGGTCCAGAGAAACGAGCAGGGACCTGCCACCAGGTCCAGGCTGGTGTGAAAGGACCCGTGTGAGGACCTGAGGGTTTGTTCCTGGGGCCAACCTGGCCCACCAGCCCTGCCTTGCCACCACTCCTCCTCTTCCTCTTAAGAGCTGAGCCAGTTTCACTTGTGCCCCACCCAACATGCCCTTCCCTCTCCCAGCCCAATAAGGCTGCAAGTGCTGGGATCCTCTGTAAGAAGGAATGGGTTTTTTTACCCCCTCCAGCCTTGCCTGGAGGAACTCCCAGAAGCAAATCCTATGTGGAGCACCCCTAACTGAGGGAAGGAGTCTTCGTAAACCAGGCAGGATCCTAGAGGCATCCGCAAACCAGTTCTGTCCTTCAGGGTCTAGCATATCTCGATACCACCCCACCCACCACCAACCCCGGGTTTCAAACCAACTTGCACCTGCCCAGTTCAGGGAAGCCAAGAACAAAGGCAGAGGAGAAAGGCACAGATGGGTACCATGACAAGGAAGAAGGGGCCATGGGTTGGTGGGAAGAGGGGGCACTCACCTTCTTACAGAATACTTGGCAGCTGACAGATGACTTGAAGACCAGGTCTTTGAGGATGGAGGCAAAAGGGGTGACCCCAATGCCCCCTCCCACTAGCACTGACACCTCAAACTTATGCCACTCCTGGTGGCCCTCTCCAAATGGTCCATCAAGGTACAGCTGTAGGGAGGGGCGTGGGTTTGAGTTAAGCTTGGCCACCACCGGAGATTGGAAGCCAGAAATGAGAGAAAGGGAAAGGCAGATACGTATATGGAGTGAGGGGAAGAAGAGGGTTTGTGGTATTATCTGAAACAACCAGTCTCTAGATGCAGACGGGAGGAACAGAGCGGGGAGTCTAGTGCTGGCGGACCAAGGCCTTCAAAGGGGATATGGAAGCATGTGGCACATCTGGCCTGGGTCTGGTACCTTCGGGTATCTGGCACATCTGTCACCCGTCGGGGCTGAGTAGATCTCCCTGAGGCGAGTGGTCCAGGGCCCCGCCGCCCGGATGTGCAGGCTGAGCGTGTCCTCATGGGGCGCAGAGGTCAGTGTGAAGGGGTGGTACTCGGTGGTCCCCAGAGCCAGGCAAGCGATCCGCACCCACTGCCCTGACTTGTACTCAAAGCCCTGGGGCCGCTGGAACCGCAGGTGGGTCACTCCTGGGGAGGGACGGTGGGTGAGAGGCTGCTGCCCTGAACCCAGCAACAATGTGGCCTCCAGAGAGCTCCCCACCCCAGCCTCAGCTCTGCTTCTGGAATATGACAAGGGAGGCCTCCCCCATCAGAAGCTCACCCTGTGGGGGGCCAGGCAGCACTGGGGCTGAGGGTCAGCTGGGCAAGGGGCAGCCTGGCCTGAGCTTCTCTGCTCTGTGATGAGAGAGGCTCAGGTCCTCTGGCAAACAGCTCTTCCTTCTTTCCTCCCTCCTTCCCTCCCTCCCCCCCTCCCCCCCTCCCCCCCTTTTTTTTTTTTTCGGAGTCTTGCATCTTGCTCTGTCACCAGGCTGGAGTGCAGTGGTGCCATCTCAGCTCACTGCAACCTCTGCATCCCGGGTTCAACTGATTCTCCTGCCTCAGCCTCCCAAGTAGCTGGGACTACAGGTGTGCACCACCACACCCAGTTAATTTTTGTATTTTTTTTTTTTTGTAGTAGAGACAGGGTTTCACTATGTGGGCCAGGATGGTCTCAATCTCTTGACCTCGTGATCCACCTGCCTTGGCCTCCCAAAGTGCTGGGATGACAGGCATGAGCCACTGCGCCTAGCCCCTACCAGCTCCTTTGTCCCTAGCACCCAAGGCCCCTGCCAGCTCCACTGGGCCCGAACAGGAGACTGTGTGGTCTAGACTCTGCCTCTGCCTCGTCAGTTCCCTCAGTGCCACCAAACTGATCTCCTACCAGGCTAGTACCTGAGGGCAGCAGCTCCGCCTTCACCACGCTGATCTCCACCTTCTTCCGGCTCAGGCTCACTAGCTTGTCACCCCCATAGATGATTGCTGGGACCAGGAAGAAGATGTGGAAACGGGGCAGCTGGATCAGAGCAAAGCTACCATGGATGATGAGCTGGATAGAGGAAAGAGCTCTGCTGAGACCTAGTGACACCCACAGCAGAGTATGGGGCCTGCTCAGGCCTTAGACCCTGCATCCTTCCCTGCTGGTATATCCAGCCCCCACCTCATCATGTACCATGCTCCTTCTAGGTTGCAAAACCTCACCATTCCCAACTCCATCCTCCATAGCATTCTATGAGGAATAAGAGTGTTTTCTAGATCCCTGACACCACCTTAGACCAAGTGATGTCACCTGTCACCTGGACTCATGCAGGAGCCTTCCAGTGGAAGTAGGTTTTCCACTGGTCTTGACTCACTATAATTCCTGTCTCTTCAAGGCAGGCAGTGTGACTTTTAAAAGTTCATTTGATCCTGTTCACCCCCAGCTTTAAAAGCTTTGGTGGCCTTCCCATTGCACTACAAGGCCTCGCAAGTACTCTTGACTTCTGCCTGCCAGCCATTCTCCCCTCCCTGTTCCTCAACCATGGCAAGTCCTTTCTGCTTCAGGACCTTTGCATCTCCTACCTGGAATGCCCTTCTCCTGGTTCTTCCCATGGCTTGCTCCATCTCATTTTTCAGGTCTCAGTAGAAACATCACCTCCTCGGGCCTCCCCTCAGTCCTCTCTACCACACCTGCCTGTTAACTCTCTTAGTGCATGCACTGTCATCCACAGTACTTTCGTTTTTTTGGAGTCGGGGGACAGAGTCTCGCTCTGTCACCCAGGCTGGAGTGCAATGGCATGATCTCAGCTCACTGCAACCTCCGCCTCCCAGGCTCAAGAGATTCTCCTGCCTCAGCCTCCTGAGTAACTGGGATTATAGGCACTCGCCACCATGCCCGGATAATTTTTGTATTTTTAGTAGAGATGGGGTTTCACCATGTTGGCCAGGTTGGTCTTAAACTCCTGACCTCAAATGATCCGCCCACCTCAGCCTCCCAAAGTGCTGGGATTACAGGTGTGAGCCACCGCACCTGGCCAACAGTACTTTTGCTTGCTCATTTATTTACATGTTTACTGTCGTTTTCCCCACTGGACTGCAGGGGTAGGGACTGTTGCCATTATAAGTTCCTAGCAGTTTCTGCCTGGCATATGATAGGCACTCAATAACTGTTGGGGAAAGGCGCTTCCCCAGTTTATCCTCTCCTTTTTCAGGATAAGAATACCTAAGTCGTCTCCCTTTTCCATGTAATAACTGAACAGTATCATCCAGCTCTGGTCCTTTCCCTAATAAGTTTGTCTAACATGGTCAGACACTACTTGGCCACATTCTTCCCACTTGCTTGCTCCTGAGTCTGGCTCAGTCTGACTTCTGCCTCCACCTCTCCTTAGGACCTTCCTACTGAGGGCCCAGCAGCCCCACAAATGGCTAAACTTCAAGGTATCCTTTCAGGCCATGTTGGCTCCTACTCTTGGAAGCCTGAGGCACTAGTGACCACCTCCTTCTCGCTGCTTCTGCGACAATGCTCTACTGGTTCTCCCACTTTGGGCCACTCGCTTTCCATCTCCTCCACTGGCTTCATTCCTTCTGCCACCCCCAGTCATGGGTGTTGCCCAAGCCTGGTTTTGTCACCCTCTGCTCATTTTTTTCTATGCTCTGCCATGTGGCGTGGCCTCTCAGCTGAGCCACAGCCCCTGTTTCAACTGCCGCCGCCACATGCTCACCAGCAGCATGTCCTGCCACCATCTAATGCCCTACGGCCATCCACAGCCAGGCCTGTCCCCTCTGTCTCCTGAATATCCTATCACCATTTCCACCTCTGCCTGTGTTCATGCCCTTCCTTTTACCTGGATTGCTCTTCATTTTCCACTCTGCCCTGTCAAAGCTTAGCTTATCGCTCTTGGCCCAAGTCCAATCTTCTCCTCAAAGTCTTCCCTAGCCAATGTAGCCCAAGTGAAACTCCCTTCAATGAACTCCTATAACTTACTGTTTGGAACACTCCGCTCAGCAATTAATCCTTTATCATAAAGTGTTCATTTTGATCATTTCATGCATATGCCACTTTTTGTCACAGCGAATCCTAAGTTGCTAAGGAAGGGATTAGAGTCTCCCCTTCTGTTGCTGGGCCCTACAGAGAGCTAGTACCTACTAGACCCTCAACAGATAGGTTTTTTTTTTTGTTTTTTAGTGGGTTTTTTTTTGTTTTTTTGTTTTTTTTTTTTTTGAGATGGAGTCTCACTGTTGCCCAGGCTGGAGTTCTGTAGTGTGATCTTGGCTCACTGCAACATCCACCTCCCTGGTTCAAGCAACTCCCCTGCCTCAGCCTCCCAAGTAGCTGGGATTACAGGCGCATGCCACCATGCCAGGCTAATTTTGCTGTAGAGGGGGTTTCACCATTTTGGCCAGACTGGTCTCCAACTCCTGATCTCAGGCAATCCACCCCCCTCGGCCTCCCAAAGTGCTGGGATTACAGGCATGAGCCACCGCACCCGGCCAACAGATAGTTTTTAAACTGAACTCTGGTTCACATTCAGGAGTTCACTTCCCCCAGCTAAGTCTTCCTGGATTCTTGAACCTTTCCCTACAAGACTAACTTAAACCTCTCTGAGCTCTTCTTTGAACTGGCTCTTCCTTCCCCAAGTTCACTGTTTCATTATGGAGCCCACACCCACCCTCAAGGCTTTCTGAGCATCCAAACAGGCTGAGTACAATGGTAGGGTGACGTCATGCTGCTGTTTCTACACCCTATTTTGTGCTGGCTTTCCTTTTAAACCACAAAGCTGCTGCAGATTCCTTGTTGGCTGGTGGGATGGGGTGGTGGCTCAGCCAGCTCAGCCTCTGATGTGCTAGCCCTGCCCTCTTCTGCCTGGATCAGAAGCCTGGCCATCCTTCCCCAGGGTCTAGTCTATACTGGGGTCCTTTACCTGTAATTTCTCTTTCGCTTGAAGTCAAGTGGTCACACCTGGGACAAGTGGGAACAAAGAGGGTGCTTTTGCCTTGATCTCCCCGAGATGAGACTGTCCCAAACTGCTGGCGAGGACAGCCTAGCATAGAGGCCTCCACCTTTCTTTTTTCCTCTTCTCTTTCTTTCTTTCTTTTTTTAAACGGGGTCTCCATCTGTCGCCCAGTCTAGAGTATAATGGCAAGATCTCGGCTCTCTGCAACCTTTGCCTCCTAGGTTCAAGTGATTCATGCCTCAGCCTCCTGAGTAGCTGGGACTATAGGCATATGCCACCACACTCAGCTAATTTTAGTATTTTTAGTAGAGATGAGGTTTCGCCATGTTGGCCAGGCTGGTCTTGAGTTCCTGGCCTCAGGTGATCCACCCACCTCGGCGTCCCAAAGTGCTGGGATTACAGATGTGAGCCACCACGCCTAGCCACACCTTTCAAACCCTTGACTTTCCTGCTGGCAGTAAGGGTGGCTTAGAATCCTAGTGATGCCTACACCCCAGGACAAATCAGAAACGGCTGTGGGTCTTAGGGAGCCCTCCTGGCCACTCTTCTGGATCTCTCATCTGGTTCAAAGTAGCTGCTTTATCACCAGGAACAAGAACGTCATTTCCACCCCCAACAGAAGCAGTAGCCGAGAATGCTAGGGCTCCACTCATTATTAGGAAGCAGAGGAGAGAGGGTAAATTCGTCACAGCTTCCCGAGAAAGAGATGTTTCTTAGGAAATACACATCATCAGTTCTAGGAAACGTCCTAAGCCAAGGCTAAGTAGTCATCTTCAGAACTGTGAAATGCTGAGCCACAGGCAAGATGAAACAGACCCTCCTATCTGTCAGTGAAGACAGAACTGCACCTGAGAGAAGGCAGGTCAGACAGCAGGAGCCAACCTGACCGAGGCCATGGTGCAGTGTCTCTTTGTCTCGGCAGAAAGGAGAGCCCTGTGTGCAGTTCTGCTGCAGGGAAGAGCTGGAGCCTTGGGACTTGGTTTAGCTTCTAAGTGAGGCCCTCAGAATACCCTTTGGGGAAATGCCTCTGTTCATGAGGAAGGCAGACAAGCAGAGCCACAACACAGGGACACAGAATCAGCCCAAGAACTAACCAGCTAAGCAGCCAATGAGAAACCCAGGGGAGGGTGAAGGGAACATGAGAAGGGAGACAACATGGAGAGAGAGAGAGGCAGGAGCCAAAGTTAAGGAGAAGGAAAAGGGATACGTAGAGTCTTAAAAATCCATTTGATTGGCCTGGCGCGGTGGCTCACACCTGTAATCTCAGCACTTTGGGAGGCTGAGGTGGGCAGATCACGAGGTCAGGAGGTCAAGACCAGCCTGGCCAACATGGTGAAACCCCGTCTCTACTAAAGATACAAAAATTAGTTGGGCACGGTGGTGCGTGCCTGTAGTCCCAGCTACTCGGGAGGCTGAGGCAGGAGAATTGCTTGAACCCGGAAGGCGGAGGTTGCAGTGAGCCGAGATCATGCCATTGCACTCCAGCCTGAGCGACAGGACGAGACTCTGTCTCAAAAAAAAAAAAAAAAAATTTTTTTTCATTTGATCAACAATCCAACTGATGTCATTTTGAACAAGCTCATATACTGTACGGGTGTCACTTAGTGGGTGTGACTAATACCCCAAAAAACAGGATCAGAACAAAAGTGGCAGAACCCATTTAAGATAAGTTTCTTCAAAAAGGATGATGCTCTCTTGGGTGCAGGTAGTCCACCCAGGAGCCAAAACCAGCCACCCAAAGTGGGGAAAGACTAGCTGGGCAGAAGTGATGTGGAGGTGTCTACGAGGAATGGAGATCAGTCTGGCAGGGCTGCTACTGCAAAACCTGTCCCAGGGAGCCAACCTTCCAAGTGCTGCATATTGGGGTCATCCGACTGGAGAGTCCTGTACTATCATCTCCACCTTCAAAGAGGAATGTTGAGAAGTGAAGAAGATGCTTCAAATAACTTGAAATAGAACAAATGTCCCAGCCTTCCTTGCTTCCCTGGAAATGTCCTGCCCATACCCTCCTGGCCGGGCTCACAGCCGAAAGCCCTCACCAGGACATAGAGCAGGATGTAGAGGTGGTGGGTCAGCCAGAAGCCCCGGAAACTGCGGCGGCGGAAGTGGTGGGAGGCGAAGACATACATGATGGCCAGGACCAGGAGCAGCACAACCCCTGTGAGGCCTGCAGCATGAACACAGGGTGGAAGGCGGAGGATCAGTACCTTGAAAGGGGACTGTTCTGGGGCTTCCAAGGTCCCCTTTCCACTCCACTGCCCAAGTTGGGGTAAGAACGTCCCAGCATTCTCCTCTGGTTCTCTCTCCCACACCACTGATCACAGGTACCTTTCATTTCAGCAGACATTATTCACTTTTCATAGCCTTTGTCACCATGATTTTTTTTTTTTTTTTTTTTTTGAGATGGAGTCTCGCTCTGTCACCCAGGCTGGAGTGCAGTGATGCAATGTTGGCTCACTGCAACCTCTGCCTCCTAGGTTCAAATGATTCTTCTGCCTCAGCCTCCTGAGTAGCTGGGACTACAGGTGTACACCACCATGCCCAGCTAATTTTTTTAAATTTTTAGGAGAGACAGAGTTTTGCCATGTTGGCCAGGTTCATCTTGAACTCCTGGCCTCAGGTGATCCACCCACCTTGGCCTCCCAAAGTGCTGGGATTACAGGCGTGAGCCACCACCCCCAGCCAATCTTTCACCCACGTCATTATTTGTTTTTTTGTCTGTCACTTTCCTGACTCTCAGGTTCTCAAAACAAGGAACAGGCTAAGCTAGTTTGCCGCTGAATCCTAGTGCCTAGTGCAGGGGCCTAGCACACCGTTGGCCCTATATAAAATTGTGCTGGGCCGGGCACGGTGGCTCAAGCCTGTAATCCCAGCACTTTGGGAGGCTGAGACGGGCAGATCACAAGGTCAGGAGATCGAGACCATCCTGGCTAACATGGTGAAACCCCGTCTCTACTGAAAAATACAAA